>NW_015512169.1:0-242 GCF_001515645.1 Sinocyclocheilus grahami | reverse complement strand
GCAGTCATGCTCACTCTGATTCTGACCTAGTTTTAAATACTCCTTAGAATTGCTCTGTCTTCCCTTCATCAAGGCTTTCCTCCACTGGAACACAGCCAGTGCTCCATACTGCCCATCCATATGCGCTACAGCTTTCTAGGCTTTCTGCACTATAAAATGACTCTGGTGTCAAATTATGCAACTACAGCTGAGCAGAACGGCCTTTACCTCATAGCCATATGGAGAGACTGTGAAGCCTGATT
>NW_015512168.1:8180-9312 GCF_001515645.1 Sinocyclocheilus grahami | reverse complement strand
AATGTGCAAAGCAGCCTCTCCCGAAAGCACACGGATCATCCCACAGTCTTATTCCTCCCCACTCGCAATGTTCGCAGTTTTCACATCGATCGCGTTTTTATTGCGCTGGAACTCCAGGGAATAGTCAAAGGCTGGCCTGTGCACCACGACGGCCTGTTACTGCCCAGCATTTCTATTTTTACCCCATGTTTGGAGCAACTGGCACACAGTTTTGCAGCTCTGTATTGAAGCTTGTTTTGCTGGTTACTGAGAGTTAAGGCTGGGTGGGAGGACGGTACATACCATACACAGTATTTAACTGGATTATCCAAATACAGACATCTCCTGTTTTCCATTGATTTACCAACTAAAATAGCATAAACATGTTGCGATATATACCATTTCTGTGAAATAAAAACAACATAATTACCAGGATGTAAGATTGTGGATGATTTACATTTACATACAGGAGGGTTTCCCCAAACTAGGGTCCACCAGACATTAAAAAAGTTCAAATTAAATGAAAATTAAATCATAAAATTAAAAATTACAACACTCATTTTAAAATAAAACAATGAAAAATAAATCATGTAAATATCTAACACAAATGAATTACGTATAAAAAAATAAGACAATAATATTATATATTATTTAATGTGAACATTAAAAACCTTAAAAGAATCATGAAAAATCATGATGATTGACATATATGATTTATTATGAATATTAATAATAATTGTCTAAAGTAATAAATAAGTAACTTAAAATAGCAATAAAAACACTTTCTAAAAGTAAATATACTATAGATAGAAATAATATTATATATTACTTAATGAATATTAATAATAAAAACAACTAAATAAAACAAAAAAGATTAAATTTTATTATTTTTATATAAATATATTATATAATATATAATTAAATAACAACAAAATACTTCTAAAAAATAAGAATATTGTATATATAAATTGTATATAAAAATTTAAAATAATATATAATATTTAATATTAATATTAGTAATAATCCTGAAATAAAAACATAAATAAAACAAATAATAAATTAAATACATAGAGGTGTAAAAGTGGAATAAATGAGCGATTTACACCAAATGAGTTTCCACTGGCTTTCTGCATAATGTCATGTCAACAAACTC
>NW_015512168.1:0-736 GCF_001515645.1 Sinocyclocheilus grahami | reverse complement strand
CTATAGAGATATAAATAAATAACAAACACAACAAATTAACTAAAACTTTAAATGAAAACAAAATATGGAATAAAAAGTCATTCAAAATATAAAGAAAAACTATCATTGACTATAAATGATACTAAAATAACATTGACGAGAACATGATTATGGGCAATATACATATTGAAAATGCTAAGTATTATTTAATACTGAACAGGTCTTAAATTATTATTATAATGTCTTGCTGGATGGGATGGAGGATAATGTCACTGTCACTTTAATGAGTTAAAAGTTATGCTCATTTTGCAAATACACCATGCTTCATCAGTAAAACTCCACAAACACCGCAGTGTGTTGAAATCAGTCAGTCAGCAGTCGTTTCTTCAGCTCTTTCTCTTCATACAGGTGTCCTGGAGCTTCAGAAGCTTTAAAATAGACTGAGAAACAGGAGCTCCTGACCCATAATCCTCTGCTGGCCGGCTCCAGTCTGTTACCAACAATACCAGCCCATCCAGACCCTGGATTAACACTACAGCTAACACACAATGACTAGAAGAGGAGCACGTCAGACACAGGAATTCTTGAGTTACATGTTTATGTGTGTGTTTAATAGAACAGCAAACATCACTAACACAACTCCCTCATCTTTGGCAGTCATGACCCGAGCAGCGGTGCTGAGAGATGATCAGCGTATGGCAAGCTGTTTTAACATTCAATCCTTAAAACATACTAGTATTCATGCTACTAGTACTTA
>NW_015512167.1:8723-9312 GCF_001515645.1 Sinocyclocheilus grahami | reverse complement strand
ACCCATTCACTGCAGAGGATCCATTGGTGAGCAAGTGAAGTATTGCTAAATTTCCCCAAATCTGTTCTGATGAATAAACATACACATCTATATCTGGGATGGCCTGAGGGTGAGTTAATTTTAAGCACATTCATTTTTGGGTGAACTGCATTAGTTTCAAAGAGTGAGTGCAGTGTGTACATCTAGTGAAAGTATGCAATGCATCCCATCTAGCACTTTGATCCGCTGTTATCCTTTGTCTGGGAGTATTCATAGATGCAGAAATAGTGCATGCCCTCTGCTCTCATGTCAGATCTACGACTCCTACACTGCTGTTTAGATCCGACTCCACCCTTGTTTCTCAGCTGTGTTCTGTATCTGCTTGCTCCTTCCCCCTGAGCATTTATCACAGGGCAGGCGGAGACAGTCCTGTTTTTGGAACACTACGTGTCATGGCACACACAGTTTGCAGGCTTGCACTAGCTGCTTTCTTCATGGAGCAACTCTATAACAGCATGCAGCACCTAGATGTCAACAGTAATCACTCATGCCTGCTGGGTCACCTGTTTCGCTCAATTTCCTCATTCTGCTTCTGCAGAGCAAAATATTC
>NW_015512167.1:2219-2605 GCF_001515645.1 Sinocyclocheilus grahami | reverse complement strand
AAAAAAAAAAATCTCTCTAGAAGAAACTGAATGTTCTTGTTTTATGCTTTTTATTACCAGTGTTGGGGAAAGTTACTTTTACAAGTAATGCATTACAACATCGCGTTACTCCCTAAAAAGTAACTAATTACCTTAGTTACTTTTTATGCAAAGTAATACGTTACGTTACTTTTAAGTTACTTTTGAATGACTGAGCGCATCCTCCATCAGGTTAAGTCATATTCATGAAAAAAATTGTCGTAATATCCTAATATCTTTTCAATGTTAAAGTACTCCCTCATGACTGGTGTCAGTGCTATAAAGTGAAGCATCAGCTTCATCTTTTCCCCCCAAACCAAACGTCACTGATGTCACTGCAGCTGATGGCAGTTCAGGATAGCTCCGCC
>NW_015512167.1:0-907 GCF_001515645.1 Sinocyclocheilus grahami | reverse complement strand
ATTTTAATTTGATTTGTTTTACGGCACTTTAGAAAAGTGTGTAGAAGTCCCCCAGGGGGTCTCTGGTTGAGAAGCACTGATCTGAATGAATGAAAGCAGTGATTTCTTTTCCATTGGCTGTTGTGGATTCCTACCTGAGAACGTCTCTGCCAAGTTAATGTCTCTTTCTGAGATGTCGCCCACACCAAAATGTACCACATCCAACTCGCACTGGTCATCAGCATCGTAACTTTCCAGTACGTTCAAAATAGTCTCTACTGAGCCGTCAACATCACCTAAAAAGTGCAGCCAGTCACACAATACGTACTTGGCACTCTGCATTCTAATACCCCATTCTGATTAAAATAATATAGTGTGGAGCTTCATTTTGCCCATCATGAAATATTATTGGTCAACCATGAAATGGAAATCATCCTTATCTACGTATATATTTAATGCATGTTATTGATATTATTGTAAACAATTCATCATGCATTTAATTTTGGCTTGGATGTTTTGCTCAAATGATCAAACTCTTCTTAAAGCAGAGGATCTATCATCTCACCTTTGACGATGATGGGCAGTGTGAGTTCCTCTATCTCTGTTTTCTCACTGAGCCTGTGGGAGAGTTTGTGTTTGTTGGCCCGGTACAGGGCCGCCCTCCTCTGTCTCCAGGAGAGATGGGCCATGCTCTCCCTGTCCTTCTTATAGCTCTCCTGATGCTGCATCTGCTTGGCTTCGATGGCCTGCTGGTCTTCTTTTATCTTGTCCTGCTCTTCCATGTAGCTGCGCCACTCCACCACCTCACGGGCCCTTTGCTGAGAGAAAAAATAAATACAAATCTATGTGAACTATGCCAGAATGGAGGTTAGCCAGTCATAACATATCACACTACTGGTCCAAAGTTTAGAATCAATAAGATTTTTTT
>NW_015512166.1:8963-9314 GCF_001515645.1 Sinocyclocheilus grahami | reverse complement strand
TTAATTTTCTGTAAAGCTGCTTTACCATGATATGTATCGTGAAAAGCACTATACAAATAAACTTGAATTGAATGAGATTGTGATCAGTCAACCTCAATAATTTGTGCAATTGTTATCTCTCAAAATATAGAGAATTAATATAGACTGATTGATTTAATGTGAAATCTAAAAGGTAGCAACTTGAAAGTCACAGTCTGCACTTTTTCCAGTTTAAAGGCTGTAAACAATAATGCACCCTTACCATTAACAAATGGAATGTTCTTAAACTATAAACCGGAGTGTTTCAATAAGGCTGTTAGGCCACTCTGAAACTTACCATGTTCTCCATCATCCCACTCATCATGCTGAACA
>NW_015512166.1:5792-7562 GCF_001515645.1 Sinocyclocheilus grahami | reverse complement strand
GGTAATACAGAATAATGAGAGATTTACAAGCAGTTTTTAAAGGCAGGTCATTTTTGATCAGGAACAACTTAGCTGAACAATTTTTGCACATCACAAGGGTTAAAAATCTGCAAATCGAGCCCTTTTTACAGCTCTATTGTGTACCTGCAAGCGTGTACGTGGATGCTGGATCTGAGGGGTGAAAGGAAACGGGTCCATCCCAAAAGACCCAAAGAGACCCCTCATCTGGTGTCTTTGTGCTGCGAACGGATCCCTGTCACAACATAATATGCACATCCTTTTACAGTCATAAAATGTACTTAAAATTTATTTTAAGGCACTAATGGATTATGATGTTCACCTCAAACACTCAACTACATGTTGTCATTTTGATAGTACTAATACTCACATCATGTATGGGCTGTCATCCACATCATTCAAATAGCGAAACATTGTTTTGGTTTTTTCTTGGTTGGTTGAACTTGCACCAGTAAATAAACTTCCGTCTCTTTAATCAAGATCCAACACAACAGCAGCTCAGGAGCTCGTAATTGGTCAACCAATCAAGTTCCCTTTGCCAGATATGCAAAACTGTCTCAACTGGAGAATTATACAATCCGGCCTGCGCGCTCTATTACCTAATCACAATACAAACCATCAATTTACCGAGCGAGATGGATAAAACACCCTGATATTCTAAAGCAGCTCTGCAGAACATTTATACCTACGCGAATACCGTCGAATATTCCAGACAGGTGCTAATCCATAACAGCCTGCGAGCTATTTCAGATTGTTAGCCTACCGTAATAACATGCGTGCGGAAATGATTTGTTTACAACCACGGCGGGCTTCGGACATACAAGTCAAGGTGAATTTTATCCAGCTGGCGAGAAAAACAGCAGCACGCAGAGCAGACGGACCGACGGAAATAACCGCCGCAGATGAGCACAGGAAGACAGTATGACAAAGGAAACAAAACCTTGAAGATCTTGGGCGAATATCTTGCGCTTCTGAGAGATTCACGCGATTTTTTCGGAACGCACTACACCAGAGTCGCTGCCATGTCACGCGCTGTCACTAAAAAATAGAGTCCAGTGAAGAAGAGATGCTTTTGAAAGGAAGATTACGCGCACTTAGTAAAACGGGCACAAAAGCCAAACGTCAACAGAAAAGAGAGATGGGAGGGGGAGGAAGAGGAGGGGAAGAGCGCTGCGCACATTCCGGTGAAGGAAGATAAAAGTTTAAGCGCGGCTCTCAAAATTACTGTTTTTTTTTTTTGGCACCGATCCCTTTATATTTTGTTCACCACTTGGTCATTTTGAGGGTTATCTTATTGATTTTTGCGAGCATTATTAATGTGATGCTTAGTCATAAACTCATGTATGTTTTGGAAATGTGAGGAAATAACGAGCTGTATAATGTAGTTAATGTCTTCAGTGCTTGTTAATTTAACTTGTGTTTTTTTTATTATTATTTGGACTTTTCTTTTGTATTCGAGCACGTATAACACGTAGGCTACTGATGGTTTTGCAATATTGTGTGCAACATATAAAGCACCAATAAATGTAACTATATATATATTAAAGTGTATTTCTTTATATTTTAAGCTGAATGATGTATTTTAATTAAACAGAAAACTAATAGTTTCTTGCCTGTGTTTTGTCGCGTCGCTGGATGGCAGTACACGGGACGTGAGCAGAGAATCTCAACAGAATAAAGCCACCTTTCCACTCGTTTGTGAATTCAGTCACGTGATTGTACATGTATATCCCTCCTGACAAGCATTTTTTT
>NW_015512166.1:1958-2886 GCF_001515645.1 Sinocyclocheilus grahami | reverse complement strand
TCATCTCATGTTTAGAAAAATCGGCTTTGAATAAACGACACAGGTTAATTAGTGTTTTACTTTAAAGCTACGTGGTATTCGTTTTTTTTATCTTCCCAAATTGGACTCCAAATGTAGTGATTACGTAAGGACGACCACTTTAATGTCTAATGTCAAAGTAAAATAATTCAGAAACGGTAATGTAGCTGAAAACCAGGCGATATTTTTACGACAAAGCGACAAAGTCGAGCCTTCCTCTCAGCTGCGTTAATATGCGGAAGCAAATAAGACGGGACACATTCCTGTAACTAGATGTCTTTCTGTATGCCTGCTTTTGTCTCTGAAATCACATCACATTATTGGCAATTCTGTTAAATGCGTTCAAACTGCCTAATTGTGTAACAGTGGGAACAATGAACGCTGGAACTGCTCAAAACAAATGATTCACTCAAAGGTATTTCTGAATCCCAGGAGAACACCAGTAATAACGTGATTTTCAATCTCTCTATATAGATGCAGACCATAAAGTGTGTGGTGGTTGGAGATGGAGCTGTCGGAAAGACCTGCCTCCTCATCTCATACACAACCAACAAATTCCCCTCTGAATATGTTCCCACGGTAACGGAGTAAAGGGTGGTGGGCTCTGGGACAGAGATTCAGGGGGAGGGGGCACTGTGATCGAATGATTATGAGTAATAATGCTAGCTATTATTTGCTGTGTGCTTTGTGCTGTTTAAGACTAGGAACTCTAATGTATGTGAGTATTTTGTAGTATATTTGATTAGGCTGAAACATTGTTAGTGTTGTCTGAACTAAAATGTGATGTACATTATGTGTGAATTAGATGTTTTTGTTTGTTTTACAGGTTTTTGATAACTATGCTGTCACAGTGATGATTGGAGGTGAACCGTATACACTGGGGCTTTTTGACACAGCAGGTAATGCAGTC
>NW_015512166.1:0-995 GCF_001515645.1 Sinocyclocheilus grahami | reverse complement strand
GGAAGACTACGACAGACTTCGGCCTCTCAGCTATCCGCAGACAGATGTCTTCCTTGTTTGCTTCTCTGTTGTTTCTCCTTCCTCCTTTGAGAATGTGAAAGAGAAGGTAGGTTTTCATCAAATGCTTTCTGCTTTCTGGCTGCTCTCACTGTTTGGGACATCAGAACCTGAAAGAAGCACTTTTTTCTGATAAGATTATTGACATTTGCTATGTATGGGATACTAAACTGTCACGGTTTAGCGTTTCAATGCTATATCTATGGTATGGTTTTATGTAGAGATACATTACAGTATTGATACTTGCTTTAAAACATTGTATGTTTCATACAGTCAGGCTTTAGTTGGATGACACTGACGTCACATGTTGTTTAGTGTCACTAAAGCACTCTTTAGCAGTACCTGATTTTCCTGCTGGACTTGGAGAATGCAACTCATGTGAATAGACCTGAGATGTATTTAAACTGATCAAAGCATACATGAAAAGCACATTCAATGCTGAGACCTATCAGATTTCTGGAGAAATGCTGTGTTTTTGTAACTTACTTTCAGATGCGTATTTGTCAGTGGTTTTCTATTCAGATTTAGTGAAAATGTATACTTTTAAATTAAGATGTTTACTTGGCTCTCTTTATTACACAATTATCATTGATCAACTGCAGCATTCTGTGCACATTTTTTTTACAGTCTACTGTTTTACAGTCTATTTAAGGAACCGATTTCCTGCACAGTGGTGCTAGTTTCATGTTTCCTGTATCACTTCACAGTCTCCTTAAGAAGCAGTTTTTTAAGCAATAAAATGCTTAAACTGTTTAATGTTGTCTAACATGGAGGATGAATAACCTTTTTACCATTTTTGTAGTGTGGAACTGAAACGGAAAATAGGCAGCACAGATTAATTTGTAAGATAAAGACTTCAAGAGAATTCATGTTCTTAATATCATTCCTTATTTTCTGAGTAATTTATGAGGTTTATTGTTATTATTATTATTATTATT
>NW_015512165.1:7465-9314 GCF_001515645.1 Sinocyclocheilus grahami | reverse complement strand
GACTGGAGGTACCAAGGTTCATCTGTCCCTCAGGTGCAGCGGGCCTTATGTCCTTACGGGGTCCAAACCCTTGCATCGGGGGGAGGGTAGCTCTGCATTTATATATACACCGCGGGCTCCCTCTTTCTGCAGCGGGGGGTGGGGGGGGTCGCTTTGGACGTCCGTGGCCTGTTTCCCTTTAGGGCCGAGGACACCCTGCCCCATCCATGACATCTAGGGGCCCCTTGGTATTTTTACGTCATAGGGCTCCATGGCACGGATGTGCAGCGGGGTGGACTTCCAGCTACGCTCTCAAACCTCCAGTCCTGAGATACTCCCGCAGGAGTAATTCCAGGAAAGTCACTGCCGCAGCAGTGCAGCAGTAAGATGCTCCTTAATTAAAGTTCCAAAGCGCGGCTCTCTCACCATCATCATTAGTATAGCTTAAAAATGTTACTCCTTTTGGGGGGTATCACCATTATTCTTCAAGTACTTGGGTATCCTGTATACTTAAACCCTCAGATATGTTGAACTCGCTGAACTCAACTTGCTGTCCCAAATTTATTTCTGCACTTTTGGGGGGTATATCAGAGCTCGAGTTGAAGCTGCTTCATCGAGCCCCTCATCAGGGGACAGCAAGCCAAATAAGTTTACACACAATTTCCTTAAAGATTATATGGGCAAACGAACTCGTTAAGAGTTTATAACTCGCAATTCTGAGGAAAAATATCAAAATTGCGATTTAGATGTAAAATCTGAATTCAGAAAAAAAAAGATTTAGAATTGCAAGCACATCTTGTAAAGTTAGAATTGCAAGATATACATTTCATGAACTCGCAATTTTGAAAAAGAAAGAACTGAAAGATGTAAACTCACAACTGCAATTTTATAACTCGCAATTCTGAGGAAAAATGTAAACAAATTGTGATATGTAGACTCAGCATTCTGAGAAAAAAGTCAGAATTGCAATAAGTAAATTCGCAACTATACGAAAAAATGCCAAAGTTGCAGAGATGGCAAAAGAACACATATGCTTCACTCAAGTAGAAGGACAGATACTCATGTTTAAAAAGACTCTTGGAAAAGTTGAAGTACTGACTACACTTTTTTACTCAAGTTAAAGTAAAGAAGTATGGGCTCTGACATGTACTTAAGTAAAAAGTAGCCATTACTACCTGTTTTAGTGTCACGCGGGTAACAGAACCTCACGTCATATACCTTAATACAAAACAACTTACATTTCAAATTGTGTTAGCTAATAAATGTATCCAGACTGAACAACCAACATGTAGAGATTTCACTCGTCCCATACACCCACAGCAAATTCTGAAACATGGGCAACACTATTTTTTGTAAGACCATCACATAAAAAAGGTTAAAATCCTTAGGCTGGGGCCGTGCAAAATAACTATATTTTCTAAATTGCCTTAAATGGCAAAATTAGTACAACAATAACTACACCATGAAAATATCTTTATAGAAAAATCCTAATGTTGAAGATGTTATTGCATTATCATGAGTCACATTTTTCCCTTATGAGAATTAACTATGATTTTATTAGGGGTGTAACGGTACACGTATCCGTACCGAATATTTTCGGTAGGCCTATGGGTCTTTCGGTTCGGTGCGCATGTGTACCAAACAAATACATAATTTTAACCACTGCACGAGCGGAACTTCATTTGAAACTTTCAGATTTATATATTGTTACTTTTGATAAGAAACAAAGTCTCATCATTCAAATTATGTAATTTTTATTCAGGAAATTCAAACAATAAATGCCGTTTTGGCGCTCTTTGATGTGACGCAACAAATCAGTGTATAAAGCCTCAGTTCAAACGATCATCTCTTCCTCTTTACTACTAGTTTT
>NW_015512165.1:0-2672 GCF_001515645.1 Sinocyclocheilus grahami | reverse complement strand
TTTTCGGGGTTGTGGCTAAAACTAGGGGGCGTGTTTCAGGCGCCCTAATGAGCTCTTCTGATTGGCTGAAATTCTCTGCTCTCTGAACAGTGCGCGCCGTTGCCTCTACAGATGCACAAATCACTTTTGCACCATTTATCACACAGATAGGCGGTGCATAAGGGAGAGAGCGTGAAACTTGTCATTTGCAAGCGAAAAACAGTGTTTGAGACTCGTAGCAGCAGATTCACGCCGTTGTAGTTATGCACTTGTGTTTGTGCTAGAAAAAGCATCCAAGAAAAAAATATATATGTAAGAAAACATTCTACAAGCGTGCAAATCTCATTGCAAGAATTCACAAACTGATTTGCGGATGTACAAAATTCGTCCGTGACTTCACATTTTTTGATGCAGGTGTGTGAATGTGTTTTGCACCATATTCACTGCAGCAATAGTAGCAAAACTTGTGAGCGTACGAGTTTCTTGATTTGTGATTCGTAGACTAGGATTTGTGCACCTGCAGTGAAGGATTCAAGAACGTGTAACTGTTGTGTTGTGTTTGTGGGAGAGAAAAAAATATCTACAAGTTTGCAACGTTTGTCTGTGACTTCAGATTTACTGATACACATGTGTGGCTGTTCTCTACAACTACAAATTCCGCTGTCACGGTCACTCAGTTGTTTTGCACCAAAAATACCTTCATAGAAAACAGTCCTTTCCCCCTCATTGTAAAAGCATGGTGTTTACTCAGACTGGCCTACATAAAATATTTTCTGGTGCTCGACAGAGCAACATACGTATAAAAACTGAGCCGTATTGGGTTGGACTGTCCATACGGTATCTGTGACTGGACAAACGACCCAACAGAATGGCCAGAGGTGTCGTTTCTCGACATTTTTTGTTACCTATTTGAGCAAGAGACAGCTTACTAAGGCTATACGAGACGGCTTGTGAAAGTAACCATTTGTCATTTTGTTTTGCTTAATTTTAATAAAGCGATAAAGACTTCAGTAAAAGCCAGTCATACTTTCTTATTGATATATTAAAAAGTTTTTAACATTGACAAAACAGGTAACATTAAGGTCCACTGAAGTGCCTTGAAATGCGCAGCGTAATTCTATGTGGTGTGTGCTGCGGCTGCCTAAACATTTTCACAAATACATGCTGTAAAATAAAAAGATAGCATGAAAATATGTATCTAAATACCAAAAAACATGTTTTTTGGTTACTATAGTTAAACCATGGTAAAAACAACATGTTTTGCTACACTAAACATAGTTTAACCATGGTATTTGTAGTAAAACTGTGGTTATAGGCTACAATTGGTAATAAAAACACCAAAAAAAAAGGATAACCTCCTATATAAAAACACCAAAAAAAAAGGTTAACCTCCTATACTTTTACAATACCATTGCAAATTCTTGTAAGGGATTGTGTATAATAATATGAAATAAATGTTTTAATAGATTATGACATTACAAAATATCAGGGAGTGAGATTTATTTGATTGTGATGCGAAGGAGGATTGTAAGCCCCATCAGAAATGGGTTGCGGTGCACAGGACGAATGACAGATCGTTTCAGGGTAAGTAGTGTAGCCTATCTGTGCTACTTGCTCAGTGCTACCTCCGGTAGTCCGTCTGTTTATTAGTCATATACTATACATTTTCAGATCAGGTTTTTTTTTTTTTTTCCTTATTAGATGTACAGAACGCCACACAGCAACTTTTCGGCATTGCACCAAGCAAAAATCAATCGAAATCATCACACAAAGTAAAGATCAAGGTCTCCACGTGTTAATTCGAATGGTTTGTTTTCCCCCACGGCATAAACGGTTATGACATTTTTGTGGGCGTTCCCAGCAACGCCGAACAAGTCTATTGTGGTAATTTGCAGGTCGTGTCAAAAAGTTGTTGGTCTATAATCTAGATAAATAGCTATTCTGTACATTTGACTCGTGTATGATAATGTTCTTCCAAATACGATAATTTTGAGCTTCTGGTACGATACTTGGACATTTCCAATCTGCCAACACTGGGGAAGGCTCTCTTCTGCTGCTGGGGCTCTTCAACAGCGGTGAGCAGGTGAGCGCTTTCCTTCTTCTTATTCGGCTTCTTCGGCATAGGGTCAGCGAAGAGATGGTCTCGTTCCTGAAGGAGAAGATTCTGATGAAGTGCTGCTCTGAGCCAACTTATATAGAGGTTGGCTCCACCCATTCTAGCGGGATAGAGCTCCATTGGTTTGTGCAGCTACACAAACAATAACAAATCAGACTTGAGTACCAGGGTAAACAGGAGTTGTCCTCATAAACAGCTTGAAGTGAACGTTTGAAAGAGAACATCTCTATTGTAATACACCCTTCATTAATTCACCATCATCATCATCATCTAGCTTGTTCTGAATCAGATCTGACGTCACTAATAATTTGCTACTTGATGACCTTTTCACTATAAAATGTTTTAACATTAATACTTTTACTTCTAAATTAGTAATTGTTCCTGTAAATACTTGTACGTGTACTTGTACTTGAGTATAGTTGTTAGTTTCTCAAGCCGCCTCTGCTCGCGTCTCCAAACACAGAGGATCAGCATAATCAGCAGACGTTTGGGAAATACGTATATTTAACGTGTTGTTGATGTGTTAAAATTTACGTGTTTTTGACCCTTTTGGCCTTCCATAATTCCCAGCATGTGA
>NW_015512164.1:8662-9315 GCF_001515645.1 Sinocyclocheilus grahami | reverse complement strand
ACTAAAGTATTACAAATATAGTACATAACTGGAACATTCTTGGCTATCTGAAAACCGTAGGAGGCTGTGCTGGCGATGCTGAGTCTACATTTATGAATATATGTATATATGTATATGCAGTATATTTCAGTGTGCTACAGTTATGGTGATCACGGCATCAAAGATTATCACTCCAGATTATTTGAAAGAATCTGAACAAAGTCGATGTATTATACATGCTGCACAGCTTAAAATCAATCCCATGCCAGAAAGACGACAGAATGCAGAACTGGTTTCTGCTGTTATGCAACCATGCTCTCCAATAAACATGAATGCCTATAGAGAATATTTGACTTTGGCTATGGGTTAACGGAGAACAAAAAAAATGTTATGGTTAGAAACCAAAGATGATATATTAATTAGTTGGACCTAAAAGTGAGACGTCGATCAAACTAATCTTCATAATCATAGAAAAATATGTGGCATATGCCAATTTTAATCACAGTAAACGGGCATTTAAAGACCGAGTGACATAGATGCAAAGTGTTCATATGCGGAGACGTACACAGATGGCTTTTGTTGTTCACACACACACGTTCCACACGGAATCGCTAAACTCTGTCAAACACAAAATACAAAGAGTAAGAAAATATATTCCATTTGTTGTTATCAAC
>NW_015512164.1:0-550 GCF_001515645.1 Sinocyclocheilus grahami | reverse complement strand
ATAATCATGCGCACGATCTAGTAAATCGAGGGAACGAATTAATAAATAGTGCCCACAAATCATGTCATGTAATCAGGCTCCGTATGTTTTAGTTTATCAGTATTTTTAGGTAAAATATCATGATACACATTTTAATTCATTGTTCTTTAATGCTTGTAAAATGTTCAGACCCTGAGGCAGCAAAGCAGCACCAAACCATGATGCTCTATCCTCCACGCTTCTGGACCCAGACAGGTTATTTTTCACCTCTCTCGGGATCGTCCGTTGTGCTTTGCCAAACGTCCTCGTGAGTTGCAACAGTCCTGAATTTTCTACATTTAAACACAGGGTCTCTTACCGTGGATTCATGAACACCCAGGTCTTTTTTTTTGGTTTGTGTGACCCACACTTCCACTCAATAAGTGTCTAGTGTTTGTCTAAAATTACAACTTTACACCACATTTTATAAGTTATAAATTTCAGAAATCTACCCTGCTGAAAAAACAAACAAACAATAGAAACCATTACAGAATTTGTAATGGTTTTACTGGTTATAATGGGACTTGTATTG
>NW_015512163.1:8437-9324 GCF_001515645.1 Sinocyclocheilus grahami | reverse complement strand
AGAGTGACAGAATCTCCCTCAGTTACGGACACTGACTTCATTACATCTGTATCACCAAACACACCTGAAACACATTCATCTTGAAAAACCTTCAAAAATGTATCATTTAGCATATTTATATTTAAAAAAATAGAGATATGACAGGATGTGGTTTCCACTGTTGGTTATTGGCCCATGAATGTCTCTATAATGATTAGATGAGTTTTATTCAGTAATTTAAAGTTAACCCTTATACAATAATTTGTTTTGACACATATCAGTCAAACAGGCAAATTATTGGATCATTTGAGCTAGTGACAACCATTGATGCTTAGTGACTCTTGAAAACCTCTACTTTTTTTTTTTTAAATCTCACCAAGCATTTACAAAAACATATGAATCAAATAAATAAGTAGCAATACACATCTTACCTTCCACACAAATGAAGAGCAAGATTAAACGGCACTTGAATGTGAGCATCTTAGAAGTGCAACTGGTGTTACTGAGGTTTCAGTTCACAAACAGGGTATGCGGTAAAGATTCAGCCAATGACCGCTCATCTTGTTATGAGGAAGTATCAGTCAGAGTTGACCAAAATGGACTTCATTTCTTTTTAGAGTCCAGAACACGTTGTTTAAATATGGTTCAATGTAACAATAGCCTTCTGAGGTTAAACATCTTTTTTTCATGTTGTAAAAATACAATTCACAGTTTAGTATGAGTGATTAATATATTTTAAAATATCCCTTGGTTATGAAAGAAATATCTAATATTTGACACACTAAAGTGTGTTAAAATAAGCATCAGATGTATTTTTGTTGCTAAGCACAACAACGTCAGCATTGGCTTTGTGGGCAGATAAAGATTCGTGAGAAGTTTCTAGTGCGTGCGAGGCCGAAGAGCATCTC
>NW_015512163.1:6772-8181 GCF_001515645.1 Sinocyclocheilus grahami | reverse complement strand
TCAAGGCCCAGAAAGGTAGTAAGGACACCGTTAAAATAGTCCATGGTTCAATATTAATTTCATGAAGCTACGAGAATACTTTTTGTGCACTAAGAAAACAAAAATGACTTTATTCAACAATTTCTTCTCTTCCACATCAGTCTTCGATACATCTAGTTTGAATCAGATCCATCTAGATGTACTAAAATGCTTCTCAACAACATTTGGCATCATAATAGTGCTAATGTGTTCTGACCGAATCAGGGTTCTTTTTAATGATATATTTGTGTAGTCACTAGGTTGTTCTAGACGGTTGTTGGGTTATAGATTTATATTTTACATATAGAGGGCATTATAATAGAGAATTGTATATACTTTACATTTCAGTGAAAACACTATTTATGTTGTTTAAATTACAATATTTGAACATAGTTGCAAACCTCTTTTTAAAATGTTTCTATATTGTGGCTTCATAAACATGCTATAAGCTTAAGAATCTGTTGGTTTTGTTTATTAGTCACAAATACTTTACACTCTCCTTATACTGTATATATATTATATATATATAACACCATGACAGCTTCCAAGAGAATATGCCAAGCTAAAAAAAAAAAATATGTAACACAAATTATGTACAAAAATCTCATATTTACACATCAAAATAAAAAAAAATCTCTGTAGAGAGATATTTCCGTAAATGTGCTCTTATTTTCTTAATATCTGATGACATGATCTTTATTCCTAAAGTTGGTTACATTCACAGCAGATCACACTCGTCCCTCCAGAGACGAACATTTGGATTGATGACTACGGTCTTCTGCGTCAGTCTGAGATGTTTGAATGTATTTCTGCTCATATTCTTCCAAGATCTTCACCAAATCCTCATGGCCGAACTGCATGGCATCGTCCCGAGGAATATTTCCCCACCTGAATAAGAGATATGAGGTTAATTATCACCAAACGGATGAAGCTGAAGGTAACCGTATAAAGAAACGGGGCTCTGTACCGGTCTTTCACAAAAGGGTTGACTCTGCAGGACTGCATGAGAAATAGCACAACATCCATGTGACCTAAAACAGAGGAAAAACAGATGACAAATTAAACTTATGATTAAACAAATCATGTTTGGGACTAAAAGATTCTTTTAAGTTTACAGAAAACGATTTTACCCTCTGCAGCAGCTACATGAAGAGGTGTACGAGAGTCATAGTCCTTCAGATCCATATCCATGGATGAAAGGGCAAACCTGAGGAACAATGGAGGAAGTGGGCAGTAAGTAATCTATATTTCGGTAGCACTCAAAAATATGCAGTAATAAAGACATAAACTGTATAAAATGACCTTCTCAGAGCTGAGACATCTCCACTGTGGGCTGCAAACATCAGATTCACCACTGACTTATTCTAAAACACCAAATAAAGAGAATAAAG
>NW_015512163.1:6261-6762 GCF_001515645.1 Sinocyclocheilus grahami | reverse complement strand
AAGATTTACCCTGTCATCATCAGAAAGTCTGCGAGGGTCCTGCTTCTTCAAAAAGTGCCTCAGATTGTCGTAATTGTGAAAGTTGAACAAAGACACCAGTTCCTAATTATGGAAGGGTTACAAAATTAGTTATTTAAACTTGAATTAAAAAGAGAGCGATAAACTAACAGGACGATGCCTGAAACACCTGACAGAAGTGGATTCCACGGACGCTGTTCCCAACTTTGTCCACAGGGGGCGACCAACACATGACACCCATCACATTCGGCACCACAAGAAGAACTGCACCAGACACACCGGATTTAGCAGGTAATCCAACCTACCATGTATTGCGATATAAAGACCTATGGTTTATTACTACTACAAGTGTAAGTATGACCAAATGAATTACAATTTACTACAAGAAGCTAGCAGAAAAGTCCTTAATATCATACTGATTAAATGTTTTTTGAAGCTTTCCGGTATTTAACATACAGTGGGTACGGAAAGTATTCAGACCCC
>NW_015512163.1:2349-3468 GCF_001515645.1 Sinocyclocheilus grahami | reverse complement strand
TTTTTATGGCAACATCCAACAGGTCATAACTTACATAGTCAAACTTCTCGGCCTTGTTGACACCTGGCTGTAGAGAATGAGAAACACAACAGTACAATTTACCAACCGAATACTTTTGCGTATTCTAGCTTGTATTGAAGAACTCTGGGAACCTAGAAAACACAAGTCACATACACCTAGTGTAAAGGGAACTTTTAATAGACTGGATTCAGTCCAGACCAGTAATACTCCTGCTCATAGCTTCACAAGGTCAGTCTGCTACACGTGTAACAGATGCACTGGGTCTGTCCACACAGAGCTGAATTCTGGGTCAAAGGTTTGTTAGATCAAATTAAATCTTGGCCCAGTCCACATGTCAATACACGTGCATATATCAGTGCTTATTAGGGAGTCGTGCAGAGTTGATTATCAGAAAACAAGCAAATACTGTTAACGCAAACCAACTTGACACCAAACTCAAATTCACCAGAAAATATTTATATACAAATTCCCAGAAAAAAAAAAAAAATTGTATTTGTTTACCTTAATAAGTGAACTGATGACAATTGCTCCAGCATTGACCATGGGATTGTGAGGTTTATCTAAGAACAGAAAAACAGCATCAGTTCATTTAATGATTTAAATTAAATTAAAATAAATTATTATTAATTTTTAAGTCATTATTGCTTTTTAAATATATTAGAATGATACATTTATTTAGATTTTTTTTCCTAATGAGATTATTGCCAGTACAGAAACGTTCTGTCTGATAAGATATTCTACACAACTCGTTTGATAATGATAATCTATGACATTTTCCCACCCACCTTCTTCATCCAGGGAGAGTTTGTTGAATTTGAATCCACTGGGCTCCTTCCCAACGTAGTGGTGCACACGCTCTGTGCCGTGTTCGTGTACAGCGATGGCATATTCCAGCGGCTTCACGCACGACTGCAAGCAGAACGGCACCTTTGTGTCTCCCACTGAGTGTCTGAATTCCAAGAGGTGATTTAAAAACCATCACTGCATATTTTAGAAAAGCTGAGGTCAGATTTATCTATTTACCTTTGTCCATCCACTGTGCAGAGAGAGACGCCCCAAAGATCAGGACTAAACTTGGTCAGATGGGGAATGTATTTT
>NW_015512163.1:0-1373 GCF_001515645.1 Sinocyclocheilus grahami | reverse complement strand
TTTTTATATACTATTTCATTTATTGTAGAAGTGACTCACTTTTTTGATGTAGGTTGTTCCGCGGAAGCAGGAGCGATCAATTCTTGGCTCGCGTGAATCTTCGAAGATAAACTGAACGTCTTTCTCAGCACATTGTGACACGCTGAGCTGCTTTTTGCGATGTGTTTCGCCAGTGAGCCAATAACTCCCACATTAGTCAGTCGTAGGGTCCTGAAAGAAATCATTTTCCAGTATCTCATAAGACAAAATCCAAAGTTTAAAGCGTTAAAAGGGGGAAGTCAAACTATTCCGTGTCTCCAGAGTCGCGTGCGGCCGGTTTGTTTTGAGCTTCGTGAACAGGTGCGCGTGGAATCCGGTGAGCACTTCAGAGGCACTTCATCAACACTGACGTCTCCGGAAAGTTCTCTGTCAGATTACTGGATAACTTTCACTGTTAAAACATCGAGGGGAGTAGCCACCTCATGTCATGATGTTAAGACAGCATGCACGTTTTGAGACGTTTATAAGCTTAAATGCATGTCCTCGACAATTGTTTCATTCAAACGATCTGGTAAAAAAAGAGAAGCTCCGGGACTTAATGATACCGTAGCACACGTACATCACGAAGGCGTCTATTAGACGTCTGCATTCCCAGATAGCACATGTACGTCTGCAAGATGTCTGCTAATGATCGCTTAATCTGGAAAGCATCTGCTGTGTAGGCTACAAACATCTGATAGACGTCTTTAAGATGTCAGTGTTACATATAAGTAATAAACATCTTAAAGACATTTTCTAAATGTCTATTTGACATCTGATAGGAAACGTATTACAGACGAGCAAACACTCAAAATACATCTTGCAGATGTAAATGCAGAAGTTAAAGGGGGTCATATGATGCGATTTAAATTTGTCCTTTCTCTTTGGAGTGTTACAAGCTCTTGGTGCATAAAGAAGATCTGTAAAGTTGCAAAGACTAAAGTCTCAAATCCAAAGAGATATTCTTTATAAAAGTTAAGAGTCAGCCACGCCTACCTAAAACGGCTCGTTCTAACACACCCCACATATCTACCTCACTGTGTGGGAAGATTTGCATAACGCCGCCCAAATGTTCACGCAAAGAAAGGTGTAACTTTTATTCTCGCTGTAGTATTGTTGTTGCCACCGCCGCCGCCATGGACACAACTAGAAATCAGTGGTTAAGTTGTATTTACAACACTGTTCCAGAACAGTTCAACCCAAATATTCAGATGTGTGCAGCACATTTTATGCAGGACTGTTTCCTGATCCTGGGAGAGTAGACTACAATTCCGGCTGTTCTGACTGTAAGTACGTTTTTTATATAAAAAAATGTGCCACTGACGATTCAAACGCGAGTTTTGAGCAGTGTAGAG
>NW_015512162.1:7765-9317 GCF_001515645.1 Sinocyclocheilus grahami | reverse complement strand
GAAAGAGTTTTTCACGTTTTTCAACTTTGAAAGAACATCAGAAAAATACATACTGGTGTGAGAGAATACATGTGCTTCGAGTGTGAAAAGACTTTTATTTCAGCTGGACATTTAAAACTGCACGAGAGGATTCACACTGGAGAGAAACCTTACAAGTGTTCACACTGTGACAAGAGATTCAGTCAGTCAACACATCTGAAAACACATGAGAGGATCCACACTGGAGAGAAACCGTATCACTGCACTGCGTGTGGGAAGTGTTTCAATCAATCATCTTCTCTACGCAGTCATACAAAACACATTCACAGTAAGTAGATCATCTTCAGATCCAGGGGCCCGTTCTTCGTACTTCGCTTAACACATCTGAGATGATTTGAAAGATGCCAGATCTTCTAATCATGATAACTGATCTCTGGCTAATTTGGTTCTTCAAAACGAAATTTGCGGATTTGATTAAAATATCTGGATTACTGCTCGTTCTTGTTTTCCCCGAAAAGGGTAGATTTATCGATACTCGAAACCACGATCAGCAATGCAGCGATTGGCTGGCGTAATGACATCATATAATTAAAAAAGACACCTGACGAAAAACTTGACAAATTTCTGGAAACGGCCAAGTGAACAAAACTACATAAATGTTATAATAGGTCAATTAAATGTGCATTGTTTTTATTTTATTTATTTTTTTAAATGATTCCCAATTTTTTTTGTATTCACGATGTCTAGTATTTGTACAGGCTTTACATTTTTATTTCAATGTTGTAATTAGCAATTCATGTAATGTTATTTTTGAAGCAGATTTGTTACGTGACAGCATTGATTAAAGTTTCTTAAGTGTCAAGATCATGTTATCTGCATCTCCTGCGCGCCATCAAGCCACTCCTATAATATCTGTCACCACTCAAATGAATGCTCGACTCAGATTACAATTATAAAGTAATTATTTTATCACAAGTACATTTTTCAAATGAGTAAAACTGGCTGCATCTATACAGTATTATAGATTACACAACATCATAATGTTATTTTCAAATACATTTTTTAATTATTATTATTTTAAATTATTGTCCCTGGATCAATAACAGCTTGGAACTCGAGAAAGTGAAAAAGAAAATAATGCATGGCCTCATTAGGGCTTCCGGGCTGTTCAGATTGGACAGTTAAAAACACCCATCCCGGTGTGAAAACGCCCAGTAATAAAGCTCCAGCCCTGGAGCAGCGCGTGCTGATCAGAGGCCCGCATTAAATGAAGATGAAACAAACCCACGAAGTTATGATTTCTGTTATCCCTCTATGTTTAATCCTGGCTTAATATTATTATTTTAAAAGTGTTTTGATTGATCTAATTTCTGTATTTTAATAAATGCTGCATTGAATTTCAGGGCTCTATTCCGTGGAATGGCCCTTAACCATTAGGGAACTGCTTTTCACTGAAATATTTGACTTCTCTCATTTTTCTATACCAATCCTAAATCACGAAGACTGTTGGTGTTGATGCGAGTCCATCATTTATTTATAATTTATTTGTGAAGATCGGCTTTTTCAAAGGAAA
>NW_015512162.1:5829-6414 GCF_001515645.1 Sinocyclocheilus grahami | reverse complement strand
GGAAACCTGCAGAATAAAACACGAGGAACCGGAAACCTGCAGAATTAAACACGAGGAACCGGAAACCTGCAGAATAAAACAGGAGGAACCGGAACCCTGGAGAATAAAACACGAGGAACCGGAACCCCGCCGGAGAATAAAACACGAGGAACCAGAACCCCGCCGGAGAATAAAACACGAGGAACCAGAAACCCGGAGAATAAAACACGAGGAACCAGAACCCTGGAGAATAAAACAGGAAGAACACGGAGGTTGGTGTTTATTCTTCATTCATATTTAGTGACTGTTTGTGGTACATAGGCTTACAAAGCTTTAATCCTCTGAGGTCTGATGGGGTTTTGGGGCCCTGGAGTAGTTTTGACATGCCCTGACATTTGTGCTTTTTTCAGTATCTTAAAAACATATTAATGACTAAAGACTGATTACACTGTAATCAACACCATCTGTGCTACAATAATACACGAGCAGCATGAATATAGCCTACATGTTTGTGTTTTTGAGAAAATAATGTTTGTACATGGTTAGTGTAAAATAAAATGTTCTAAAATTAAATAGTCACTAAAATAAGGCCATAAAACACATACA
>NW_015512162.1:4075-5819 GCF_001515645.1 Sinocyclocheilus grahami | reverse complement strand
AACATCCCATAAACCTTGAGTTTCCATTAACATTCCCTCTTATCTCTTATTCATTCAGACAAAACAGTTAATTAAACCTCACAATCATCAGATTAAGCAATGAAAATACATAAACAAGGAAAATAAGAAATAAAGAATATATAAAAACATCATAAAAATAAATGAATAATCAAATTATATAAATGGTAAATGATAAAATAATCAAACAATAAATTACATAATGACTAATGATTCTAAATGATTATACGAATAACTGATTATAAATTAATAAAAAAATAAAATAAAAAGATAATTCAAATGTATGGTTGCTCTCTTGAAGCAACACACAGATCCTCAGATCCCTCGTGTTGTTGATCAAACATATTTCATAGCTCTCCCTTTAGAAACATGAGATTTGTGCCTATAAATCTTTGGGGACTAATGGTTAGAGAGTCGGACTCGTAACCCAAAGGTTGCGGGTTCGAGTCTCATACCGGCAGGGATTGTAGATGGGGGGAGTGAATGTACAGCGCTCTCTCCCACCTTCAATACCACGACTGAGGTGCCCTTGAGCAAGGCACTGAACCCCAACTGCTCACCGGGCGCCGCAGCATAAATGGCTGCCCACTGCTCGGGTGTGTGTTCACGCTGTGTGTTCACTGCTGTGTGTGTGCGCACTTAGGATGGGTTAAATGCAGAGCACTAATTCCTAGTATGGGTAACCATACTTGGCCACATGTCACGTCACTTCACTTCACTATAATAATAATTTTAAAAGTAATAATTTATGCCTAATGAAGGTCAGTGGACCGAAACTTTGCTTGTACTTTTAACAATAAATTGCTATATTTATCCAGTACTGATAGTGTGTGGGATTGCGTCTTTTTATATTTTGGATTCGACAGTGTTGTTAGACTATTTTTCTTACGACCTATCGTTTTTTTTCAAGTGTGCTGAGTTTGTGTTGATTGAAAACTAAAAATTTGAAAACCAGGGTACCTCATTCATGGAAAGTTTCAGGGACGTATAATTTATAAAATTACATCAAAATGATCAAAAGTTTGTAATACAATTGTCTACTTTCCGCTGTTATGTCAGGGTTCAAGTTAATGAAGATTGACTGTTTTTACTTTTGTTGCAGAGTTGATTGAAGATAATGAGGAGAAAGAAGAATTGAGTGAAGTTGAGGAGAAAAATCATGTCAAAAGTTGAGAAAAACCCAAACAGAAAGATTTAAATAAAAAAAGAGCCAATAAATCTTTCACCTGCACTCAGTGTGGAAAGAGTTTCACAAACAAACATACTCTTGATGTTCACATGAGAGTTCATACTGGAGAGAAACCATTCACTTGTGATCAATGCGGGAGGAGTTTCTCACACTTATCACACCTTAAGAGACACATGAACATCCACACTGGAGAGAAACGATACACATGTGATCAATGCAGCAAAACATTTTTGAGGGCTTCAGTCCTGAAGCAGCACCTGAGAGTTCATACAAACGAGAAGCCACATTCATGTTATTTGTGTGGAAAGAGTTTTTCATTTCTACAATATTTGAAAGAACATGAACAGAAAATACATGCTGCTGTGAGAGAGTACATGTGCTTTGAGTGTGAAAATACTTTTACTACAGCAAAGAATTTAAAACAGCACGAGAGGATCCACACTGGAGAAAAACCTTACAAGTGTTCACACTGTGACAAGCGATTCAGTGATTCAGCAACTCTGAAAACACACGAGAGGATTCACACTGGAGAGAAAC
>NW_015512162.1:0-3617 GCF_001515645.1 Sinocyclocheilus grahami | reverse complement strand
ATATATTTTTGTGCCTTTTGATGTCAAGATCGGACTGCAAATCATTTTTATAGAATACTGTCATCAAAGACACCATTTGAAGCTAAACGCAGACGTTTAAATGGACATACTATGGATAAAAACTGTTATGATTACTCTACTTTTAAAGCATAAATTCGATTTAATCAATAGGTCTACATAATATTCACATATGCTGTTCATAGGGGACGTATTGTATTAGCCCTACAGTTACAGCATGAAATATTATTTAAACCTTACTATTAACATTTTTACATAACATTTATTTATTTTATCTCACAATTCTGACTTTTTTTCTCGCAAATGCAAGTTTATATCTCACAATTCTGACTTTATAACTCGACTTAACTCAAAAATAGTGAGTTTGTCAAATCTGAGGGGAAAAGAGAGAATGTCATTTAGGTGATATTTTGTAGTAGTGCTATAAGAAGCTGTCATGTGAAATGAATGAAAGGTGTCAATTGCAGCATTTAATTTATAGTAGGTTTGCTTTATTACATTACATCAGATTTATTTTTGAGTGTTGTTCTGCGGTTCTGCGGTCTGCAGTGTTGAGCATTATAACCAATCACACATGATTCTCTTGAGCTTATGAATGCAATATCGGTGTTTTGACAATCACACATGATTCTCTTGAGCTTATGAATGCAATATCCAATCAGAGGCGTTTTGATTCGTCACTGCGGAGAACTCTGGAGTTGTTCAGTGTGCTCTCTCAGTTTTTAGACTGAAGTCTTGGAGCGCTGTGTTTCTTTGTTATTTATTCCCAGTTTGAATAACCGTTTTGTTTTTCGTGCTGCTGAAATAACAATATTGTGAAGTCTTGATTGTCTAATCTGTAAAATGGAATTCATAAACAGTTCATGCTTTTCCCCTTGAAACCACAGATGCAATTCAGTCATTCATATGCTATAAAATGGATGAAAATGTTTTTTAAATGATAAAAAGATCTTGTTTTATTAAAAGCAAGGCTTAATAATATCTCATATCAAAGCAAGTTGTTTTATTTTTTTCAAGGACACGTGTGTTTCGTAAGGTTTCAAGATTGGCCAATGACGGAGTTGACATTCAACATGAAGTCATCATATTTTTGTGGTTTAGGGGTATCATATGTGTTCTGATCACTTTTGGTCATTTGTTAAGATGTTTAAATGTGAATATTAAGATCCTGGTGAATGGATAGAGGTAACAACTAATTCATTTATGTGTTCATATAACTGTTTTTAAAAGTTACATTTTTACAATAGCAGTTGCACAGCAGACGATTCACAGCAGACATATACTGTACATGGATAGAGGTAACAACTAATTCATTTATGTGTTCATATAACTGTTTTTAAAAGTTACATTTTAAAAGTTACCGTGTTACCATAGCAGATGCACAGCAGACATATACTGTTCTGAGACGAGAGAAAATAGATCATTTGTGTTCCACCGATATATCAAAATACTTCAATATGAATCTTGAATAAAAGCTTTATAAACAATAACATAAACACAACAAACAGTGAGTAATACAGTAATTGATGGTTTGTGTAACCACTGTCAGATGTGTCATCTCGGTCTGTCTGTCACCTCCCTCAGATGAATATTTTGATCATATTTTATATTTGTTGAGGAACTGTTGGTCACATGTGAAAGTTTAATCTGTCTGCTAACATGAGAATGTGTTTTGAAATGTTAAAATGTTTGAAATGAGAATGTGTTTTGAAATGTTTGCAAGTTGGGAGGTTGAATCAAAGCATAGCTCAGTAGCTTAGTACATGTAAGATTCGTGAATAAATTAAGACACAAATGTAGTATCATTTGTCTGAGCACAATGTTTTATTTTTTCAATATTGCACCCTGTTTTGTCCCACTTCTCAAGAATCAGTGATTTATAGTTCAGGGAACAGACACAGTCTCTATAGTATGATCTCTAGGTGAAAGAGTCTCTGTAAAAACAGAAAAGTCCTGAATAAACAGGAAAAACAGAGATGTGATTAAAGCTTGTGTCTCTCAAGCATCAAGCGTCAGCACCTTTATTAATACTTGTTTGGTATTTCTTATTAATTATCAGATGGTAAATGCAGTGTAAGAGGTTTTGGTGAGAGCGCGGCTGCAGCTCAACATTATCTGAACGAACTAACGAGAATATTCAGTACGACACTGAACATCATGACATAATCTGTAATAAACCTTGTGAAACACAGCAACACACCAGTACTGGATACAGTGTCAAATAATGACAAGGTTTTTTCATTCATTTTAGTAGCTAACATTTCACACTGGAGATCTGGGGAATTTGGAGGCTGAGTCAACACCTCAAACTAGTTGTGCTCCTCAAACCATTCCTGAACCATTTTTGCTTTGTGGCAGGGTGCGTTATCCTTCTGAAAGAGGCCACAGTCACCAGGGAATACCGTTTCCATGAAAGTGTACATGGGCTGCAACAATGCTTATGTGGTACGTGTCAAAGTAACATCTACATGGATGGCAGGACCCAAAGTTTCCCAAATCATCACACTGCCTCTGCCGGCTTGCCTTCTTCCCAAAGTGCATACGGGTGCCATGTGTTCTCCAGGTAAGCGACACACACTCACCCAGCCATCCACATGATATAAGAGAAAACATGATTCATCAGACCAGGCCACCTTCTTTCATTGCTCCGTGGTCCAGTTCTGGGGCCTCATTTATAAAGCGTGTGTATGCACAGATTTGCTCTTAGAGTGTGCGTACGCTTAAATCCACGCCAGCACTCATATTTATAAAAACTGTCTTTGACGTGGAAAAGTGCTTAGCGTCACATCATGGTCTGAGCAGACGTACACACTTTTTCTTGTCGGAGTACTGCAGGTTTTTGGAAATGTTTGGAAAGCTGTTCTTGCGGCTCACTCTTCTAAATTAAAGGATTTGGATGAGTGGTGATCTTTTGTATGTTAATGACATTAATTAGGAGTCGTTTACAAGGCAGAGATCTTAAAGCATTCAGTTGCGCACAAGTTCAAGATGATTTGCGATTCATATATTTCACATCTGAAAGAGAGACGTACGTGCGTTTTCTGTACGTACGCTCATTCTATCACACATATCTGAGATCATAAGATCAAATTTAGGATGGTTTCAGCGCAACATTTTATAAATGAGGCCCCTGATGCTCGGTGGACAGGGGTCAGTATGGGCACCTGACTGGTCTGTGGCTATGCAGCTCCATACACAACAATCTGCACTGCATTGTTTATTCTGACACCTTTCTATCAGAACCAGCATTAACTTCTTGAGCAATCTGAGCTACAGTAGCTCGTCTGTTGGATCGGACCACACGGGCCAGCCTTTGCTCCCCACGTGAGCCTTGGCCGCCCATTACCCTGTCGCCGGTTCACCTCTGTCCCTTCCTTGGATCACTTTTGATAGATACTGACCACTGCAGACTGGTAACACCCCACAAGATCTGCAGTTGTGGAGATGCTCTGACCCGGTCGTCTAGCCATCACAATTTGGCCCTTGTCAAACTCACTCAAATCCTTACGCTTGACCATTTCTGTCAGGACCACTATCGTCAAAGATGACGGACGATTAACATACAGTTTGGATTGGCGGTATGGTTCTGTTCTGGGCAA
>NW_015512161.1:26624-26978 GCF_001515645.1 Sinocyclocheilus grahami | reverse complement strand
TGTGTAAAAAGTGTGTAGTTATATATGGCGTGGATTAATGGCATGCATTTTGAAATCACATGACCTGCGGTATTTCACTACACGTCGGACAGAATCGTCGCATTCAATGGTTGCCGCCAATCTCTGTAGATACTCTGTATATATCTCTCTAGATTCTTCTAGCGAAAATTAGACAATGTAACAAGTTTGTTATCATGTTTTACCACCGGAAACTACAGGAGAATCAATACCTGTATGGAGAAGAAGCAGAAAAGTTCAGAAGCCTGAAGAAAACCCGACAAAATACGAGTGTACAGTGAGGGAGAAAGTGATGAGGGAGAAAGTGATGATGTGAGTAGTGATGAAGTGAAGTGA
>NW_015512161.1:23128-23878 GCF_001515645.1 Sinocyclocheilus grahami | reverse complement strand
CAACAACACTCGCAACACCAACACAATTCCTTCTTAATTTTTTTTAATCTGTTAAATTAGAGATAAGCCATCAATAGTTTTGGTCCATTCTCATCAGGAGAGAAAGACTAAATGCAAAAAGTGTATCTGCTGAAAAGTAAACATTTGGGAGTACACTAGCAAATCGATGGTCTCAAACCTAACAGACCGCCTAAAAGCCACTTCAGTTTTTGCTTTCTTAAATTTCTTAATTCACTTCTAAAGTCCATTATCAAACACTTTTGATTGCAGAATAAATTAATCACGAATGACAAGTATGCATGTGAATTCTACAGTAATAGATTTGAGTACTTTAAGTAGCTTTAAACCAGAATTCACTTTAGGCTTTAAACAGTAACTATAACAAAACTGATTAAGTTAGAGTTAAATATTAAAACCATCTTATTACACAAAGGCTGTAATAATAGACTGTTACCCAGAGGAAGTAGCTAATGGCTAACATGTAGTACTATATGACAGTTCTTTATTGCTCATTGGGATGTTCAACAACAATTTCATTAAATGCTTTAATGAGACACCTCTTCACAGCCAACAAACACCGTACTAATTTACAAAGAAAATTGATAATATTTAGAATTTAATATGATTTTATACATGGCTAAGGGTGCATTCAAACAGTATGTGTTCTTGTATTGTGTTGTGTATTTTTATTTTTTGTGTAAAAAGAAATTAATAAAAATTAGCTGATTGATATTTTGTTGCATCTCAGTG
>NW_015512161.1:21034-22393 GCF_001515645.1 Sinocyclocheilus grahami | reverse complement strand
GTCTTTATTGTTACACAGTGGGTCATCGTTGCGTTATGGACACATACAACAGACAACACAGCCGCGCTCCCAATTCTTTCTTGTGCTCTCAGAAACGAGCAGAAAAACAATCCCCGATATTGACACAGCATCACTCAACTGCAATCAAAACAAAAGGGCATATTTTGCCGCTATAAATCCCGTCTATTGATTGTGGGTACAAAGTGACGCTTGGAAAAAAAAATATTGTATGAAAGCAGAAGAGAATGGCTAAAAGCGATGAGGATTTTCGTCTCTATCCACACAGCATAAATAAACGGGGTCATAGTGAATAGAGGCCCCTCCAAGTTAATGAGAGCTTTGTGTGGCCGTGAGGTTTTATGGGCTTAATTCTTTTGCATATATTGCCAACATAAATATGGACTGAACCATAGGAGGCCCTACAGAGAATCGTTAAGGCCGGCCGTAGATACAGCGAGCTTGGATGCTCGGGTTTTACTGCGGCTCGCTCGGATTTCTCTCAACCATTTCACCCCGTTTGTGGAGGAAAGAGGGGCTGTAGCATCAATGACCGGGTTAGAAACACACAACAGTGCTGACGCTACATCTAGCTAAAGAATGAGCGAGTGATTTGGGGCTTCTGGAACAGTGATGTTTCAGCTGGGCTTTTCCAACATTTAAGCTGCTGGATATACTGTGAGTGACTTTTTTCAGCCGTATACGTCCTGCGGTCTCTATTTAAAATTGTCATTGAGTGTGACATGTAATTTACACCAGTGAACAGATGTCTTCACTAAGACACCAGTCTGGACAATACCTTCACTGCTTTCAAATCTGTGCTTTAGACCATGCACCAGCACACTGACGGGTTTGTTCTTACAATATTCAATTAGCAAATACTTGATTATGCATAGATACAGAAACAGAGTTGCTTCTTGTGTCAAATTGGATATCAAGTTCCCTATTCATATTGTGTCCAAAAATGCATAGGTCTACTGCTTTCCAACTCATATGGACTGATGTTTTGTCATCACAGAACTTAAAAGTGTGGACAAGGAATTTAGTATCAAATGCCTCCTTATGAAATATACCAAGATTGTTTTTTAGGAACCTTGGTTACCTTCATATAAGGAACCAAACCACTGATTACCCCATTTATTCAATCAATCAATCAATCAATAGTAAATGAAAAATATGGTTGAAATGCAAAAAATAAAAATAAATCAATCAATCAATCATAATGCAGTTTGTAAAGGTCAGCAATAGCATATTAGCTGTATTGGTATGGTATACATTTTTTTTTCACTTTTATCACAGTATGGCCATTAAGTAAACACAAAGAAAGGGGTCAAAGTACGCACATCCAAAAAAGTCTTGGCC
>NW_015512161.1:19225-20420 GCF_001515645.1 Sinocyclocheilus grahami | reverse complement strand
AGGATGAATGAGACAGTTGTCTTCTTGCCTTCAGGTGAAGAACGATGGAGAGAGCATAGAGTCCTGGCCTACAGCCAACTCATGACAACGTGGAAGTGAAACGCCTCCGTTCCCCGAGTCGACATATCACCACACGAGAACAATTGAGCATTAGCATAATTAGCTAACATATTGTTAATTTTTTTCTGTGCCGTTGTTGATGTTCCACAGCAACTAAACAAATTTAATTTCAGGGTGAGCTAACAGACTGCCTCAGCTATGGGAAACCTTCGGGGTGAGAAAAACTTTGAGAAGAATACGTCCTCTGTGGCATTAACTCTTTTGCCTGATGGTGCTTGCTAATTATGGCACTTCCTGAGAATGAAAGTAATAGGCTGGTGTCAGTGCCTGGAGCTTATCAAGAAACATGCAGGCAGCCATAACTGGATGTTGCCTTTTTGTCACCATGTTCCTTTGAGGGAGAGGAAGAAAAAGTCTGAAACAAAACACGAAAAAGACCAAGACAGGAGAATGAGCAAGATAAACGCTTGACGAACCAAAGACATGGGGTCCGATCACAAATTAAGACGTCTGTTTCAGATATAATTAACCTTTTAATTCAGGACGAACTGTCTTGTAAACAAGCGTAGCAATTAGCTAGTTGTTTTTGCTATCAGCTGATAGCGGTGATTCTCATTAGCATGGCACGACCTCCTCTAATCTATGCGGACACAGATATGCGACTTGGCCTGATCTGAAGCTTGTCTTTGCTTCATTGAGTGTGCCATACGCTAGAGATAGAGCGGGGGGGTCTATAATAAATGCAACACCAAGGAGTCCTTGATTCTGGTGTGTTCTTTTTCTTTTTTTTTCCTCTGTCTTTAGGGGAATTGCTCTTATCTGTGGAAAGAGCCCGGTCTGTTGGTCTTCTTCTGTCTCTCTTGTTTTTTTATGCATTGGCTTCACTAGGCAATCTTAGCAGCTCATTTACGCAGCTTGGCAAAAGCCATTGGACGCCAGCTTGATCATACGGCACCAAGGCCAAGCAGCTTGGAGATACCAGTCGCTCTGTTAAACACTTGCTTGTGAAGATGTAAGTATTATTGCACCGTTATTCATACGAATGAACATCTCATCTGGTAATGAGAGTTCTTGACAGTCATTCTTTGTGTATATATATATATATATATATATATATATATATATTTAGGCGAAA
>NW_015512161.1:17660-17915 GCF_001515645.1 Sinocyclocheilus grahami | reverse complement strand
AAAAAAGTAAACACACTGAATAAACAGCAATGCAAAAAAAATAAATGCATAAATAAATAAATAGCTCACCCAAAAATGAAAATTTGGATGGAAGCAACAGTTAAAATGCCTTGATGATGGGTTGGTTTCTTACTAACACGTAGATTTTCACTTCACAAGACGTTCATTTCTGGACTGGAGTGGTATGGATTACTTGTGGATTATTGTGATATTTTATCAGCTGTTTGAACTCTCATTCTGACGGCACCCATTCAC
>NW_015512161.1:6756-7153 GCF_001515645.1 Sinocyclocheilus grahami | reverse complement strand
AGCGAAGGGAATGAGCCGGGATGCTGAGGAGTTCCTCTGAGAGCTGCCACATGCCCATCAGAGCCGTGCTGACGTGACTGACAGCTCCTCTGTCTGCGGTGAAGACCAGAGAGACCCCAATGAAAGCACAGCTGCTAGTAAACTAAGGTGACTTGCAATGTGACTGAATTTGATTACAATAGGCTTATACTACTTACTTTAATATTAATTATAAAATAAATAAATTCAGTATTGGAAGATGATGCACTGAATTAAAATGAGGAATTTACATTTTGCATTAGTTATCATGAAACAACAACGAACATCTTATCTCTATATTTTAGGCTACATTAAATGTGCAGTAAGTATGGTGCTAATTTAAAGTTTTACACATTAAGAAATAAATTGTGTTTTTGTG
>NW_015512161.1:2052-2654 GCF_001515645.1 Sinocyclocheilus grahami | reverse complement strand
AATGTCCTAATTGAACTATGGCCTAATCCTGATTTAGTCTAAGCCATGTCTGTGAAACCAGGCCCATGTTAAGTTGAAAATATTTCCATTTATGCCACAGATGAAAACACACTCACATTCAACTGCACGCTATGTGGAGAGGCTTGTTTACATTGCCAGTTTTAGAACACAGAAAAATAAAAATGAAGCATGACACTGTCAGACTTGCCCTTTGTCCTCTAAACTCTCCATCTTCTGTAACTGCAGGCAGCTTATATCCTGGGGCCAAAGGTCATTGCTGGTACAGCACTCATTTTCTCCTTGTGTACGAATGATTCCCACACTTAAAGAGCTTGGCCTCACTTTTCATTTCATAATGATCATTAATGTCAACATGGTAAATTTTAAAGCAGGTGCAGACTGGAATATACTTCATGTACACACCGTTTTCAAACAAGAGCAATAGTTGAGCAATTGACATCAGCAATTGGTGTGTTGTAATAAAATGAAATGTGTTTTTTTAGCAAGAAAATATTGCATCATTGTTGGATCAATGAATAATCTGATTTAATGGAAATTAAATAGCAATGCTTTTATGTCTTTATTGTTACACAGTGGGTCAT
>NW_015512161.1:0-601 GCF_001515645.1 Sinocyclocheilus grahami | reverse complement strand
GAATAACACTAAGCAAACATAAAAAAATATTTATGGAGTGTATACGGCTATATGTGCAAAAATAATCAATCACAGCTATTATTATATATTTTTAAAAATAAATAATAAATGAAATTATTTTAAAATATGTTTCTTTAGAATTACATTTTTTTTATATCAATTTATGGTTTTCTCCTCTGCCCTTAGACCTCAGAAGAACAACAACAACAACAACAAAAAATGTCATCATCAAAATCACTTTTTTCACTTTTTTTGTTTTTGTTTAAAAACAACAGCACAAACACCAGGTATTAGCAGGGGATTTACAAAAATGGTTACATTCAAAAATGTATTGTTACTTATCAGGAATTGTGATAATTAAAATGAATAACGTTTACTACCAAAGCGCAGCCTTACAAAAAAGCACCAGTAATGCTGCAAAGCATCATTCATTCATTCCCAGCATTCCCGTTGATGATGGTATGTCTTATTTTCCATGAACCAACCAATAATGCACGAACATATCGAAATATCGAGATCCATGTCTCAGCTTAGACCGCCAAGGATAGCTAGAGTGATCTGGCTGGAAGAATCTCATTTGTGGAAACTTGGGCATCTACAA
>NW_015512160.1:7558-9319 GCF_001515645.1 Sinocyclocheilus grahami | reverse complement strand
AAGTCGCTTTGGATACAAGCGTCTGCTAAATGACTAAATGTAAATAAATGTAAATGCATAAATGTCTTTCAGATGCTATTATACCTAAATAACTTCCAATAAAGCCACTTTATATTGTGTACTGTAAGTGAAAATGAATTGTAGCTACAGACACAAGAGTTTGAACAAGATAACTAATACAATCAAAAACATGCAACACTACAAGTCAAATACACACAAAAAGTGTAGTTAAAATGTCAATGCTATTCTTAAAAAAAGACGAAATAGCAGGCAAGGAATCATGTACGGTAAATATCATGAAACCTGTTAAGAATGTGCATGGGTCATATTTCATAACTAAAAGAAAGCTTATATTGTACTTGATGCAAATTAAATCTATTTTAGGACCATTACAGTTTTGGGGTTTTGAAATGGGTTTTATTATAATTTAAACCTCTCGTTCCCAGTTCTTATTAACATTGCACAATGGAATAAAATATTATTTAAAAAGTAAAAATGTATTTATACATGGCTGTATATGATGTCCTATTAATTAACATTTTAAATAAACTGTACAATTTCTACTGCAATTAAAGTAATAAACATCTAATATTAATCACCTTTGAGAATAAACAATTAAATAAAAACCAATAATTTGGTTTCATTTGGGTTCATTACCATGAAAATAATGTCACATAAAAATGCTTAATGATCTTGAAAAGGGCCTAATTTCATTTGATTTTGTTGTAATTTTGGTAATGTGACATGTAACATGTTTTCATTAGATTCACCCATACCATGGTCCTTGATCTGAGTGTGTTTGTATACTTCCCTTCCGGTGTATAAACTTCAGAAGAAGACAATTATTCTAAGGTCTGGTCAACATCTCCTTAACTGGCAGCAAATGAATTGTTTTGGCTCAACAAGGTGTTTTGCTTAAGAGGGACATGAAAGTTTACTTAGCATACAAGCTGTTGCACATCAAAGCAGTGGGCAGCCTTTAATCCACAAGACCACAGCTATTGTTATGCCTGTTACTTAGTCAAATCCCAGGCAGTTCCCATATCACACAAACACTACTCGGTACGGCAATATTGTTTAAGATGAAAGACTGAATTGATCCACTTCAAAAGAGTGCTGATTGATTTGCTAAACATAATACCGCTCAAAAAAGAGAGAAACTAAACAAACAACAACAAAACAAAAAAGTAAGATTGTGTACTAATTAAAGCTGACAGTGAGAGGTGAGATCAAAGACATGAAGATCAAGAACACACATTTGTAGTAGTAACACCTCTTCAGGCGAAAACTAATACACTACACAGCATATTACAACTCATCAGCTTGGTCGTCCTTGGGCTTAGATCAAAGCAAGAGCCATCTAACTAGGTGGCTTTGTGAACAGAAACAAAGTAACAACTGATCAATAGATCACACTATGTATAACTATAAATATACAGCTGATATTTGTAACAACAGTACTTACAATGACAATACCTTGCCCTAAAACATTTACTATGGTAAAAACAGATTCTGCCTAAATTTAATAGTTACTACATATATTGTAGCTAATAAAACTGGTAATTAGGTACTATCCATCAATGTAATCAAAAACATAATTAAATCATTAATTAATTTAACATCACTAATGCATTAATCATAATTAATTTTTTAGGTTAACTTATAAATATACTATTGTGCATAAATGTATTAAACGTGTATTAAAATAAGCATTATCCAAGATCAATAAATGCAGTAAAAGTACTGTTTATTGTTAGCTTG
>NW_015512160.1:2485-3225 GCF_001515645.1 Sinocyclocheilus grahami | reverse complement strand
TTTTTTACCAAATATCACAGGCATAGCATAAATAAGACATATTTGTTACCTTGAATTCTAAAGCTTGTTACCGGCACAGTAACCACAAAAAACATTAAGTATACAACAACAGCAATCTGACCTTCTTGCTTCTTTTTTTTTTACCTTGCTTGATTTTTTATTTACCACATTTGATTGACTTAATGAAATAAATAATAATTATTATGTTTCTACAACCATGATGCAATGGGATTGTTATGATATATGAGTTTTCTTTGCGTGTACTGTTCCTGACAATAGCCTATGTAACTGAACTATCTGTCCTCTATTGTTGGTCAAGGCCAAACAAAATCCCTTCGGGTAGAAGTTTCAACAGAGCTCATCATCTCAAGCCCAATGACCTGGACATCAAGACCAAACACATTTCTCATAATTTCAAAGATCAAGCCCAGTTCCTGAAACCCTGAAAGATCTGATTAGAAAAATTATCGTGCAGCATCGTGCAGTTCATAGGTCTATTACTGAGCTCACCTTGAGGAAGTAATAATGTTGAGGTACTTTTGTACTGTTAGGATGTATTATTAAATACTACCTCAACATCTCTCAACAGCATCTGTGGCTTGCTGAAAATAATTCTGACTCATCCAGCATTTTTAAGCACAAATGAAAAACACATTTATAGTAATGTCCATACAATAGAAGTTCACAGGGCAAGGTATTCCAGAGAGTTTAAAGCAGAAATGTGAAAATCTTACATAAAG
>NW_015512160.1:0-847 GCF_001515645.1 Sinocyclocheilus grahami | reverse complement strand
TCTTTTCAAAGTGAAAGTAGCCTTGTCACCTGACCTGAATAAACCTGCAGTAAAACCTGATTTTATACACTCTATGAGTAAAACATGAACTCGCGATGCCTTGAAAGTGGACAAAACCGGCTTTTTAGACAAAACGTGTTTAGGGTTCAGATCGCGCTATATGTGGAGAATAATGCACGGCAATCAGCTTTTTTTTTTTTTTTAATTGGGGTTTATCGTTTTTTGCAAATTAACTCTTCATAAAATTTAAATTAAATATTAAATTTTAAATAATAAATACCAAAAATTAAATATTTAAATACCCAAAATTCTAATATTTTTTTAAAACATCAGCTAGTAAAATACTGCAACATGACAATACAAACATCGCGGAGCAGAGGATGGTTTGAAAAAGTTTTTAATCTGTACCAAATCGTATCATGCGTAGTCCGGTCAATGGATTCACATATTCACATTGACGTATTGTCATTTAGATACAAGCATCGGCACAGTGTGTGATACAATAGTGCTTTGAAAACTGCATCAGAGCATCGGAGCCTCGGAGCCTCGGAGCCTCGGAGCCTCATTATAATGTATTCGGTTTGTATCACGGTTTTTGAGTCACGGTCTCGGTACAGTTCGGTATGTGCTATGTTTAGGCAAAAACTATACTGTCAAATAAAAAAAATAACAAAAGAAGAATCTATCTAATTGTAAGCAACAGCACAAATAAATACAATAGAGTAAAGATGCAAATAAAATAAACAGTGATTTTCAGTTTTTTTTTAGGTAGGTCTAACATTCGTTTTTAGGTACAGAAATGTTATAAAGTAATGAAATGTAAAACAGCATTGCATATTTGACTGTA
>NW_015512159.1:9087-9319 GCF_001515645.1 Sinocyclocheilus grahami | reverse complement strand
CTTACATCTTACATCTTGCAAGCCACAGTAGAGGCACGTCTCTGACAGATCATCTGAAAACACAGCCTTAGAAGTCCATACCAGGAAAATATTTCTCCTAACATGTACAGTACTGTACTGATATGTGTGCCATGCTAAAATGGCCAGTAGATGGCAGTATAATGCAGCGGTAAGCCAAGTTCAGGACTGTGTTAAAGGACAGAATAAATGCATTCTGATAACAGTACTCTGT
>NW_015512159.1:6680-7350 GCF_001515645.1 Sinocyclocheilus grahami | reverse complement strand
GGTTCAACTGTAATGTTACGAAGCTACGAGAATACTTTTTTTTTTTGCGCAAAGAAAACGAAAATAATGAGTTATTAGCCTTACTTATTCGAACCGGAATATACAGATGATGAAGGAAGAGAGAAGGAAGAGGCAGCAACACAAACAGAAGCCTCTGTCAGACAGCAGTGGAGATCTGGTGGAGTTAATGTCAGAAATGCCAAGCCTACAGAACTGGAGAGACTGGGACATAGCCATGCCACAGCTGGAAAGTTTGGAGTATTCAGTCGATGAGACAACATTTCTTACACTGTTAATAAAACGATACAAATCACTCTACATCTGTTGTGTTCTTTCATTTTGAGTGTGCTATCTGGACACGACTGATACTCTATCAGTGTCTAGAAACAACACCAATCCTGAATATTTCACTTCATACACAATACATTCTAAAACTTGAACACTCACTGATGCTTTTGCGAGATCTCGGTAGTTTGACAGGACTTCTGTTTTCGTTTGCTTGTACAAACATTGTTCTCTTCTTGGCTGAAAAACAACTATTTTGTGAAACGCCTCTTTATTCATTTGTAATACAGCATTGAAATAGGCTATACTGTAGTGTATTTATCCATGTCAGGCCTAAACAAGATGCCAGCACAAAAACACTTTTTTGTTTAATTAGTGTTATCGA
>NW_015512159.1:4021-5247 GCF_001515645.1 Sinocyclocheilus grahami | reverse complement strand
ACAGGACATTTGATCCTGAATGAAGCAGCAGATTCCCAGCAGTTTGTTTGACTAGTCAGTGGTACAAACTTTTCTCTGATAAAGAGAATCTGGTGTGTCTACTAGTAGAGGACTGATGATGAGCAGAGAGTGTATTTAATGGCTTTAACCACAATTTCTGAGCTTTTTCAAATCAAGGTAAGCATGGATCAGTGGTGCTCGTCTCCTCACACTCCACTTGTTTAGTGAGATTCGAGTGGGTTACACAAGCCATATTCACTTACATTTACATATATGTATTTAGCAGACGCTTGAAAAGCAACATGCAAAAGCAGTTTGTCAAAGAGCCATCACTATTCCAAATATACAATGCTGACTGTGCTTGTGCATTGTTTTACTTACCTGCTTTTGACATATGCAACCCAACTCCAGACTTTCCAGGGATGTCTGTGAGAAAGGGATTGTGAAAAAAAACAGGCAACCACCCCTTTAAAATAAATGTTGTTTGTAATGAATGGCACTATAATAAATGTTGTATTTTTTATGCATTTATTTTTGTTCTGTTATGAATGCCACTAAGGAGCGCAGTATTGGGCTGAGTTCACTGAACAGGTTTGAGTTCTTCAGCACAGAGGAAACAGTCGTGGAGATCCTGACTAGCATTAGCAGTCACCGGACGTCATACATCGACACGTATCACACCAGAGCCACATTCAGAACAGTCACGCCTTTAAGCATTAAAGACGCTTTTGTAACACATGCATGCCATCACTCTGCTTTTGTGTGACACAATTAGATCAAAGGTTGGTCTTTCAAGGAAACGGTGTGAACTGTTGCGATTACAGTCACTGACCCGATGAGTTTCTTTGAGTCGTTTTAACCATGTGAATCATATCCTGGGTTTCTCCAGTCAACATGATCTGATGTGATTGAGAGTCTTTAATGTTACAGGCGAATCATGATTCATCATGTTTGTCCTTCATCATCATAATGTAATAACTCGCTTCACCTCTACTGTCAACTGTGTGTTATTTGCGGAGTTAACTAATAGTCAAATATCGGTTTATGTCAACTGTGTGTTATTTGCGGAGTTAACTAATAGTCAAATATCGTTTTTTGTCAACTGTGTGTTATTTGCGGAGTTGACTAATAGTCAAATATCGGTTTATGTCAACTGTGTGTTATTTGCGGAGTTGACTAATAGTCAAATATCGGTTTATGTCAACTGTGTGTTATTTGCGGAGTTG
>NW_015512159.1:0-769 GCF_001515645.1 Sinocyclocheilus grahami | reverse complement strand
GTTATTATTTAATGTTTGCAACACAGAAATGTAGCCTACTGTTTGTGAAGCTGTTAAATATATCGATGTGATTTCAAAGGTTTAAATATCGGAATCATCGTCATTTAGGAATAAGATTGCATCTGTTTGAATCGAGATCATGATCTTTTAATGCTTAATCGTGAATACATATGCGCCTATATCCTATGTATTTTTGTACTGTATGTCATGATTGTGCCAGACCTCAAAAGTAGCATGGGCTTCTGCGATCCACATCCTCTAAGAGCGAGAGGAACATCAAGACCTTATGTCTGTATGTCTTTTATTATTAGTCAAGTTAAATATAAAAACAAACGAGTTAGAAAAGTGCAGCTTATGTAAGGACACAAGGGAAAAATCTGGTAACCCTTTCTTTTAAGGTCCAATTCCCGCTATTAACAAACCATTAACTACGACCTTTTCCTCAATAAACTCCAAATTTCTGTGTGTGATTTACTAACAATGCGCAACTTAAAGAACACAGACGCAACATCTCATTTACATACAGACCAATGCAATATACCAAGCGCAGCGCAAATTAGCGTAGTCACAAATAAAGAATAAAGAAATAAAGAAGCCACAGTACATTGAAAAGAACCGGAGGCCAAAAAAAATGAAGGTTTGCTAGAAGTTTTGCTAGAGCTGGTATTGCGTTAGTAAATCCTGACAGTACGATTCTAACACCAAAAGACGGTTTGCGCTGGCGCAAAGATTATGAGATGCATTATTTGAATGCTTGGCCAAAGAGATG
>NW_015512158.1:8687-9320 GCF_001515645.1 Sinocyclocheilus grahami | reverse complement strand
TATATGTACATATATGAAGTAGCCTAAATTCCTTTGCATACTGTTTCTGTCTGTGTCTCTTTAAATATTTGAATGCAAAACTGAAAATGAAATATAAGGCATGAGTCTCATGATTTTATTGTTTTGTTTGCACAATAAATAATTCAAATATAGTCCTGTATTGCTCTCTTCATGTTTGACGAGGTTCATATGTCTTGTATTTCTAAAACAATACGACAAGCAAATTTGTATGCATGTCAGCCTGGCAAAATAATTTGCAAGCCTCGCTTAATTTAATTATCAAAACACACAATGCATAATGGCTCTGGTTCTTCCCCTGTTAAACCAGATGCAACACTGTGTTTTAGAAGATTATGTATTGTTTGTCTTGCTGTGTGATGGTACTTCAGTCTTTGCTAAACCACTGATCTTTCGTGTGTTTTCGGATGTTAGCTTTGGTGTGTCTAGCGTGAAATAGTGTGATATATACCAGCGACGGAAAGAGGTGAGTCAGAATCTCTGTGTCTCATCTGCATCTCTTAAGTGCAACAAATGCCAGGCCATTTCCTCAGATTTGAAGAGAGCCACAAAGATGGGAAACAACCACAAAGCCATTATTTTGTCATGATGAAGTACAATCTTCAGCATCTTATT
>NW_015512158.1:3837-4394 GCF_001515645.1 Sinocyclocheilus grahami | reverse complement strand
AAAAAAAAAAAAACAACAACAAAAAGAAACATGGGTGGGTCACATTACTAATATCTTAACGCATGAGTTGCACCACATCTGTCTCATTTTGCATGAATGGAAGTAAGAAAGTACTGTAGACGACTCCCATTTGAGCCCTCATTAGCTCTGTATGGAGAAAGGTCCCATTCAAAGACAGCCAGCCACACAAACTCGCTCTTTGATTTCAGCATCCAGACTCATTAAGAGCATTAGCAGCTAAAATTTAGAGAGCAATGCATTTTCTGTCACTCCAGTTCATTTTTGCATTAAGTGCCATGAGCCACTTGTTGCCGTAGAAACCCTTTCGCATCGAACGCTATTGGTGAAATACCCAGGAGAGATTGTTTCGCCTTTTGCTTTTTGGCAGTGTCCCTTTGCTCGTGGTTGGTATGGCACAGAATGTGACTTCATTAATATCAGCTTTTCTGATGGAAATACATGCTCAGAGTTCAAGGCTGTTTAAGCGAGATAAAGCCACAGGTTTTCTCTTAGATGTAAAGCAGTGTTGCTGAAAGGCAAATTTATCTTTAAGTAGG
>NW_015512158.1:1781-2555 GCF_001515645.1 Sinocyclocheilus grahami | reverse complement strand
AACAATAATAATAATAATAATTATTGTTGTTGTTGTTTGTTGTTGTTATCAGTGTCAAAAGCTGTTGTGCAGATTCATATGTTTGTGAAATAGAATAAATAAAAGGCTTTATTATGATTATTATTATTATTATCTTTATTATGAAAGCATTTAACAAAACAAAACCTTGGTAATGGTAGTGTAGTGTGTGTATATGTTGGTTTAAAGGATTTAAAATGTATTATGTTGCACTTCCTAATGAAACAACCACTTCAACTAGTAAGTAATTGGTAAGGATATTCCAAAATGCATCAGTATTAACACAAACTTTCATGTTCTTCTGACGTGTGAATCTCTTAACGTCTTGTGACCTTGAAGTTCCTGGAGCGACTACCTTCCTGGTGCTCTTCAGTGTTGGGATGTTTGAACAGCTGTGAGTGCCTCATGTGGTAACGTAAGTGGGCTGTTAGCTGGAAGAAAGTGTGGTTTTGGACAAAATGGAAGTCATCTGTAATGGTCCTCAAACCTACTGCAATTCAGGACTGACTGTGCACATTCATCTCCTTCAAAACCAGTCTTCTACAGTCAAAAGAGCAAAGAAACCAGTTCCATTGACAAAGAAATGCGCACCTTTTCTATGCAACAGCTGTGAATGACATCTATAACTACAGTCATTCTTAAAGATGATGACAGTCCAGGAAGTTTGGTTGTTGAAAGCAGTTGCCACTCTTTCCACACAAAATTCTGTGTGTGAAAAGAACTATATTTAGTGCTCCATAACAGAAGAGTGATTGC
>NW_015512158.1:0-276 GCF_001515645.1 Sinocyclocheilus grahami | reverse complement strand
TTAAGCATGTAATGGCTTAAATTGTCTCTTCAGAAATTATTTTATGATTTAATACAACTTTATTATCAAAAAAGCGTTCTTCTGTTCAATAGTGATACATTTCTGTCACAATTTCTTCAAGTTAAACTGAATTTTTATTTTAATGGTTTGTCGTAAAGACCTTTGACTTCCTGCTTGTGTCTGACCATAGTTTTTATCAAATGAAATAGTGAAATGCTGGTGAAGTTACTCCCAGAGCAGCTCTGGAGTTGAAGTTCATGTGTCCTCATATAGTGA
>NW_015512157.1:8752-9322 GCF_001515645.1 Sinocyclocheilus grahami | reverse complement strand
CCTAGATATTTTAGGCAATATAGAAATCCTGGCCAGGACGCGTCACCCTAACATAAATATCATTCCCTTGAATGGACACTGGACACATTAAAACCTCATGCATAGGACTTTCCCTTGATTCACTTGGACGGCCTTGCGAAAATAGCTAGTAGAGATGTAGAGACTCTCTCAGAGATCTACTTTATGAATAAGCCTGTATATTATCAGAATGATTCCGGCTAAAGGGGACATGCTTATTGGAGTACAGGAGCGTAGAGTTCAGCGAAACCTATTTCCCGAACAGATGAACAGGCCGCTCCATATTCAGGCTCGGCTGATTTGGTGCCTGCTCCTGTGCACTTTTTCAAACGGATGGCACACAGAAACACATCATCAAATCGTCAAGCCTGCAGACTGGGAAGTGCATGTTAATTTCCGTCAATAAGTAATTCATGATGAGTTACGTGAGCTTTCGACCTCTGGTGTGTGAGAGCATGTGGCAGGAGTTCTCCAGCAGGCAGCAGAATCCACCGCAGAGAAACGCAGAACAAAGCCATGCATGATGGGCAGGAACTGTCAGAGTTTCTTCCA
>NW_015512157.1:6843-7307 GCF_001515645.1 Sinocyclocheilus grahami | reverse complement strand
TGCTGGAAGAGTCCTAGAAAGTGAACGCTGTTAGTTTGTCATGCTCGGGTCCCTGTAATTACTGTGCACGCTCAGCAGCGCTCTGAGAGAGATGAACTGGCCACAGCCAGATGGCTGCAGACATCAGGGGGCCACAGAATTCCACACGCTCTTATCTCACACATGGTCCGGCATTATCCAAAACAAATTGGACTGCGCATTATGGTGTCAATTAGGAAGCCAAACACTAGACGTTCTTCTGAAGATCACTGTGGCCAATATTGTTTTATCTGAGCGTCTCCCATCAGTACTGTGGACAATAAGGACTCACGGACCAATCTTGATCAACACATTTGCAGATTGGCTATGAATGGATACAGATATTCAGAACTCTTAAATGATTTGTCTGGAAAAACAGCAAGCGCTGAGTCAGTCTCTGGGGTTCAGTAAAATAAGCACACATTCTATTTATAAAGAGGTAAACA
>NW_015512157.1:0-5590 GCF_001515645.1 Sinocyclocheilus grahami | reverse complement strand
ATTATTTTAATAAAACAACAAACTTGGCCTTGACTGCTCTTACCTTCATGAATGTATGCAAAAGTCTTAAATTTTCTATTAGAAGCATCTTCCTTTTTTTAAATATGGGGCGGGGGGTCCCACATCTCAGATCGGATATCAATGCATTATACTGGTGCAAAAATGTAGTTCAATTTAGTTCACCTGTTGTGAGAACTTTGTTTTTAAATTTTTTTAGTCTTAATGCATTTTAACTGACTACAGTATGCAAAGCAATGCACAGTGCTGGATTCCTGCTGCTAGGTTGACATTAAGTTGGTAAAGTCTGTCTCTCTCTAACAGCGCTTGTTAAAATCAAACCTTCACTAAAAGAAATCTCAGCTGGCTCTGAGAAATGAAAGAAAACAGCACTGAAGTCCCAGCATTCCTCCTGCTGAGGGGCAGTTACCCACACCAGCTCTTCTCTCCATCTTCAAAGGTTCTGCCCTTAATAAACAGCAAACGTGACGCTCGGGACACTCGTCTATCAGCATGCCACTTCATTAATGAGCTTCCTGAATTTGGCCTCGTGTTTCCAAAACTCCCTTAGTCCAACAATCCAGCACCAGTGAAGCTGTTATGAACATGTTTTGTGCTCTTATCGCTATTGTCATATTTAAAGGGATTTGCGCTCTTTACCTGACAGGATTATGGATTATGATACATTAAAATATATCCCTATATACATGCTGATAGTGGGATTTCCTCTCTGTGAAACACCTCCACTTTAGTTATTGAATTCAACAGGACGCTGTTTAACATGCTGGTGTTGAATGAGGGTAAACATGATTCTCCCACCGAACTCAAACAGAGCACAGAGGAAGAAGGTTTTTGTTTTGTTTTATTCAATACTGCATAATTTCTTTCAGTACTATTTAAACCATTTGTGCTGTAATATTTATGCTAAAATAAAAATAAAGCTAAAATAGTAAAATAACAAAATAAGAAAAAAGAAAAAAATATTTTAAAAAATCTATCCGTGTAAATTTATAACAATCTCACAACTTCACTGTCAAGATGATAGAAAGTAACTTTACAGGATACTAGAAAGAGACATTATAACACTGTCCAACAAGTCCTATACCCAGAAATTAAGTAAAAATGTAGCAATTTTTAATTGTAATTACTAGAAACGTAATTGCAAAAATGAAAAGATAGACAAAAACTAAAATTAAAATAAAATAAAAATTAACAAAATAAAAAAATAAACAATTTTATATTATAGTCACAAAACGTACAGTATATATACACCGATTGGGCCCAATTAAATTAAGACAAAGTACTTTAACAAATATCTAAATGTCATTAGATTAATATTTTTCTGTCCAAATAGAAGATTGTAAATTTAATTACATGCAAGTTAAAATAATTTAAATACAATTAATATTATATTAGTCTCATACTAGTAATATATTATTAGTCTCGCACTAGTAATATATTTTAGCTTATATACATGCATGTATTTGTGTGTGTGTGCATAATTTATTTATTTTTTGATGACACTTCACTCTGACTTCACTGTCTAGAAAGAGATGTTACAACATGTTTACATAGCACAACGATCTATTTTCTAGAAATTAAGTAGGTAATACAAATCCAGAACAATTCAAGTTCTTGTCTGTTACTATAACCACAAAAACTGAGGAATCTGAGAGTGGAATTAAAATTATTCTTTGGTAATCCACATTATAACACAAATGCTGCTGATAGAGCTTAATATCTCACATTAGAGCTGCTGCTGCGGTTGAAGCAGGTAAACTATAGCTTGTATCAGCGCTTTTCTCTCTCTGTCCTGCCCTGCTCATGCAGTGAAACCCTTCCTCCTCCCCACCAGGTACTGTTTCAACCCCCCTCTTCAGGTACGCTCTGGAATGCCAATTTATTGTCCCCGTGCCATACTGCGATTGTACAAATTAATTCTGCTTCCAATTAATTAGGAAGAAAGAATACTGGAGCGAAAAGCAACTTCTGAGCACGGGATTAATTGAAGTCAGCCACTGACACGCGGCATTTCTCAAAATAACGTCACATTCTGATGAGTAAAATAATTGGATGTAAGGACTTGAGGTAAACAAACGGGGGAATGGATATCTCACAACATTTCCATGGAAACTACATGACAAAAGCAGGACAGGTTGCCAAAACAGAGTGTCATGAAGCCGGTTTCCGCTCTAAGGCTTTTATGTCCGCCATCATCAAGCTAATTGCTGTATCTGTGAGCTAATGTTCCCATTCAGACGTCCCTATAATAGCCCTTCACTGTGGCAGTCCGGAAAAAAACCATTTGCAAAGACATCATTAGAGACGGGAAGGATTCTTCGTGACCTTTGTTTTCTTGATACCTTCAAGGCCACGTCATGAAATTTCTCATGTATCCTATTGTTTATGCTTTTTTTTTATATATAAGTGCCTTTAACCTTGTGGACATTAAATAATAAATTCTCTTGCACATTTTTCATACTAGTTGAATTAATGCATTCTAACAATATCCAAACATGAAATGTCATTTTCACTACACATCAACTGATTTATTGTGTTAAACAGCATTCTGTAGTGGACATTTTTGGTCGTATTTACCTTGATTCTTCTTCATTTTCTTCAAACATAATGTCTCATATTTCACATTTCATCTTCTTGGTAACCAAGTCCTAAGTCAAAAGAAAAACCCCCAAAAATTTTTTGAAATAATGTAACTTTTTGAGATAGAAAATACAACTAAACTTTGTGATGTAAATTATGATTAAACTCCAGCATCAAATAGCTATATGAATTTCCATATACAAAAACAATCAATTTTTTTTTATTTTTCAAACTAGTTCCTGCCAATACATTTGATTCACATTAAATTTTGAGAGAGAAATCTTGACATCGTGCTGAATGAAATAAAACAATCTAGGTGTTTAACTGCTTCGACCTAAAATATTCAGATCTTAAAATAATATTTAAATAATTTAACAACACATTTGCATAGTAACAGTTCTCTGATGTTTTTTTTGGAAACTGCGATACTTTTTTCAAGATTCTTTGATGAATAAAAAGTTTAAAAGAACAGCATTTATTCAAAATACATATATTTTCTAACAATATAAATCTTTGCTATCACTTCTTATCCATTTAACACATCCTTGCTGAATAAAAGTTTTAATTACTTTCAAAAAAAAAATAATAATAATAATAAAAATGTACTGACCCCCAAACTTTTGAACAGTAGTGTATATTGTTAGAAAATATTTCTATTTTATGCTCTTCTTTTTAACTTTTGATTCATCAAAGAATCCTGAAAAAAGTATCACAGGTTCCAAAAAAATATTAAGCAGCAGTTTCCAGCACTGATAATAAATCAGCATATTAGAATGATTTCTGAAGGATCATGTGACACTGAAGACTGGAGTAATGATGCTGAAATTCAGCTTTGATCACAGGAATACATTAGATTTTAATGTATACTAAAATAGAAAAACATTATTTTACATCATAATAATATTTCCCAATATACATTCTTTTCCTGTATGTTTGATCAAATAAATGCAGCCTTGATGAGCATAAGAAACTCCTGTAAAAAAACATAAAAAATTGTTCTGATCCCAAACTTTTGACCGGTAGTGTATATATACACTAAATTACATATAAATATACATATTAAATACTTCATTACACTAATACATTTATACATTAAATTAATTACATTGATGAATTATAATTCAAATGTTGTTTTGTTAAACATTACATATTTTGTTAAATATTATTCAATAATATTAAATACAAATGTATCATCCTAAGAATTACCTAAATTACTTCTAAACACTTTCTTTAGTTCAGGCTTTGTAGAAATGAGAAAATAGTAATTAAAAATAAATAGAAATGAAAAAAAACTATATTAACATTTAAACACTTTTTTCCCCCTCAAAAATTCTATAAGATTAGTTGTACAGTAATTTCAAAGAAATGGAGCCATTAAAATGTGAAGACCAAAAATCATTCAACTTGTTATCTTCATTTTGAAATTATTTTAATAAAACAACAAACTTGGCCTTGACTGCTCTTACCTGCATGAATGTATGCAAAAGTCTTACATTTTCTATTAGAAGCATCTTCCTTTTTTTAAATATGGGGCGGGGGGTCCCACATCTCAGATCGGATATCAATGCATTATACTGGTGCAAAAATATAGTTCAATTTAGTTCACCTGTTGTGAGAACTTTGTTTTTAAATTTTTTTAGTCTTAATGCATTTTAACTGACTACAGTATGCAAAGCAATGCACAGTGCTGGATTCCTGCTGCTAGGTTGACATTAAGTTGGTAAAGTCTGTCTCTCTCTAACAGCGCTTGTTAAAATCAAACCTTCACTAAAAGAAATCTCAGCTGGCTCTGAGAAATGAAAGAAAACAGCACTGAAGTCCCAGCATTCCTCCTGCTGAGGGGCAGTTACCCACACCAGCTCTTCTCTCCATCTTCAAAGGTTCTGCCCTTAATAAACAGCAAACGTGACGCTCGGGACACTCGTCTATCAGCATGCCACTTCATTAATGAGCTTCCTGAATTTGGCCTCGTGTTTCCAAAACTCCCTTAGTCCAACAATCCAGCACCAGTGAAGCCGTTATGAACATGTTTTGTGCTCTTATCGCTATTGTCATATTTAAAGGGATTTGTGCTCTTTACCTGACAGGATTATGGATTATGATACATTAAAATATATCCCTATATACATGCTGATAGTGGGATTTCCTCTCTGTGAAACACCTCCACTTTAGTTATTGAATTCAACAGGATGCTGTTTAACATGCTGGTGTTGAATGAGGGTAAACTTGATTCTCCCACCGAACTCAAACAGAGCACAGAGGAAGAAGGTTTTTGTTTTGTTTTATTCAATACTGCATAATTTCTTTCAGTACTATTTAAACCATTTGTGCTGTAATATTTATGCTAAAATAAAAATAAAGCTAAAATAGTAAAATAACAAAATAATAAAAAAAGAAAAAAATATTTTAAAAAAGTGAGTTTGACCTACTGACGCTATCCGTGTAAATTTATAACAATCTCACAACTTCACTGTCAAGATGATAGAAAGTAACTTTACAGGATACTAGAAAGAGACATTATAACACTGTCCAACAAGTCCTATACCCAGAAATTAAGTAAAAATGTAGCAATTTTTAATTGTAATTACTAGAAACGTAATTGCAAAAATGAAAAGATAGACAAAAAATAAAATAAAAATTAACAAAATAAAAAAATAAACAATTTTATATTATAGTCACAAAACGTACAGTATATATACACCGATTGGGCCCAATTAAATTAAGACAAAGTACTTTAACAAATATCTAAATGTCATTAGATTAATATTTTTCTGTCCAAATAGAAGATTGTAAATTTAATTACATGCAAGTTAAAATAATTTAAATACAATTAATATTATATTAGTCTCATACTAGTAATATATTATTAGTCTCGCACTAGTAATATATTTTAGCTTATATACATGCATGTATTTGTGTGTGTGTGCATAATTTATTTATTTTTTGATGACACTTCACTCTGACTTCACTGTCTAGAAAGAGATGTTACAAC
>NW_015512156.1:8450-9323 GCF_001515645.1 Sinocyclocheilus grahami | reverse complement strand
AGGTTTGGAACAACATGAGGGTGAGTAAATGATGACAGAATTTTATCATTTTTGGAAGAACAAATTATTTTATCATTAATTATCTTTATGTAAACGTCATGTTACGTAGCCTAATTAGCAACATCAAATGAAGGAAAAGCTTAAGTCTGCATAAAAGTTCATTTCATGACATGCGGTATGAAAAGGCTTAGTGAAACCACAAATCTTACATTCTTCCTTGCTTTCGGAGATGACATAACCGGCGGGCAGCCTCTTAGGCACTTGAACAAGCACAGGCCTCAACTCACAAGACGCAGCGCTCTGAAACAGCACCTGAGGGTGGAATTGAAAGCAAGTGAAAGGGAGAATCAAGGGAGTATTGCATTCCCCACTGTGATTGAGCAAAACCTGAGTAATGTAGTTTGAAACAACATATGACTTCAAATGTTAATCCTAATGAATCAGGTGAGGATTGGGATTGTGTGATAATCAGATTCATGTTAATTGTATGAACTACAATGCATTTTTAAAACATTGAATACAGTATATACTCCTTATTGTCGTAATATAGCATACTGTATAGGGGTGTTTGACTTGCAAAAACATTATTAATCAGTACCTTATTTACTTGTTTTACACAGCAAACCTCGTCACATTATCTCTTGATTGTTACATTCAGTCCTAAACAGCTACATGAAAGCATTACACCAGTGCCTTTGTTTGTGCGCGGCAAACAAACAGCGATGGACTGAAACAATGACTCGCATAGCTCAAGAATGACATGGGAAACTGTGGCTAATAAAAATACAATAAGAACATAGCTAAACAAAACCCCTATCAAGGTAACATTAACCATAAGCCAAGACACAAAGCAGATTTCAAGTACTCTACGTA
>NW_015512156.1:6589-6978 GCF_001515645.1 Sinocyclocheilus grahami | reverse complement strand
AAAAAAAAACTATTGACAACCGTAACTTTAACTTACCAAAGTAAGCAGGCAGAGAGCGAACAGCGCGCGTTCATACATCCTGCTGTGTGTGTGTTGAATTTCTCAGGACTCCACTAACGTTACACTGCGTGTATCTGGCAGACGTGCTCGGATAAAGTCCTCTGGGCGCGGTGCGGCTCTCATGCCACTGAAGTCTTTAATATGGGTGTGGCAGAGCCTCAGCCTCTCACTGTTTATACCAATGGGACTGAATGTTTAGTCTTGAGTACTAAACATGTTAAACTATGCTTTGTCCCTGACTTCCTTAGCTTGGGAAGCTCTGGAAGGCTTAGACTCCACCCCAAACTGACCCCTGAAACTCCCTCTGACTTTGTGTGTGTGTGTGTGTG
>NW_015512156.1:0-1373 GCF_001515645.1 Sinocyclocheilus grahami | reverse complement strand
TCTACCGTTCAAAGTTTTGGGGTCAGTAAAAATTTGTTTTTTTTTGTTTGTTTTTATCAAATGTATTAAAATTAGTCATTTTATCTGGCAAAGACACAGTAATTTGATCAAAAGTCACAGTAAAGACATTTATGTTTGCATGAAATGTGTTGTTACAAAAAAAAAAAGAGAGAGAGAATTTTCAGTTTCCACAAAAATAATAAGCAGCACAAGTGTTTTCAACATTGATGATAATAAGAAATGTTTCTTGGGCAGCAAATTAGCATATTAAAATAATTTCTGAAAGATCAAGTGACACCAATGACTGCTGAAAATTCAGTTTTGCCACAAGAATAAATGTAATTAAAAATTAAAAAAGACATTGATTTAAATTGTAATAATATTTCACAGTATTGCTATATTTACTGTATTTTTTGATCAAATAAATGAATCCTTAATGAGCATATAAGAGCCGTCTTTCAAAAACAAAAAAATCTTACCAATCCCAAATTTTCAAAAGGTATTGTACCTTAAAGTATAATGCAGTAAACATGACCTAAACACTAGTTGTTATTGTTATTAATGTAATTAATGTTATTAACCCAATGAACACAAAATGTAACACAAAACATACTGTATATAAGTGATAACAAAATTATTTAAATAAAAAATAATCATTATTATTATTTGATGTGATGTGTCACACAAGGACTTCTGGGAATATCCTTTAACTGTTACTACAACTGTTACTATAATTGAATTTATTCAATTATAAGTTTTACTTACCAAAAATATATATGAATTTTAACAATAATTTACTATAAATGTGCATATATTTTCTTGTTTAGTATGTTTAGATTTGAACTTTAAATTGTATGGCAATTCATAATTTCTTGCTTCCAAAACCCAGTATTTTACAGTAAAATTATACTGTATATAAATGTGCAAATGGCCTCTATGCAAACACAGAATTAAAACAAACCAACAAACAAACAAAGAAAAAAACATGTTGGAGCATAAAATATAAATGAAGATTTACTGGTTATAGGCTTTAGTGAATAGAAATAGCAAAATAATGGCTAAAGTTTTAGCTCCGCATGCCTGAGTGCTAGGAAACGCTGTTTATTTGAGACTCTAGACACACCTCCTGTTTCTCTGGTTTTATCACTGAGCTCTGGTTTCACTCCCAGCCGTTGTCATGGAGCTGTTTTCTTTGGACTACACTTTTAAAGCGACAGGGAGAAAGAGAAAGAAGGTAAAAGAAAGAGTGCCCTCATACAAAGAGAGGAAAGAGGGAGGAAGAGAAAGGGAAATGGAGATTGTGTCGACTGAGAACTGTACATTACAAACTTTTGAAAAAGTGAAGGTAATGCTGTTATGAGACTAACTATGAG
>NW_015512155.1:5983-9324 GCF_001515645.1 Sinocyclocheilus grahami | reverse complement strand
GTTACTAGAGTTTCCCCCTAAAAATTGCTCTTACCTTAATTCTTCACATGGAGAAATTAGATCCATTAATTATTGTAATGTTTGGAAAACAAGATTAAAAAGCTATAGCAAGAATATAATTTCTTTTATCTCCAAAAATCTAAGTGGGTTTCATAAGTACAAGGGTGTTTTTTTAAAATATAGTTTTCTGTAGTCATGTTTGATCAAACAGAGTCACAGAGAGAATCAATAATACAAATGAAACATGTTCATGCAGTCCTTGTCAATTTGTTTTACTCACCCAATGTTGTTTACTGCTTTATGATGCAAAGTACATTTTGTTGTTATTATATATAACTAGATTTCCCCCCAGAAAGTTGTTTTTGCATTGATCTGATCCATTCATAAAAAAAGTAAAAACTAGTGAGAATATTCTTTTATTTCTAGTAGGTTTATTTATTTATTTATTTTTTTAAAATATCCACTATAATCATGTTTCCCTCAAACACAGGCAAAGGGAGAATTATTAATGCATATGAAACATTTTCATGCAGTCCATATTTTTATTTGAGAGAAAAACAGATTGTGTAATGTTGAATCACTTTGAATAATTAGTTCCCATGTTATCTAACAGGTCGCAGATGACCACAAACAAATATTTCATTGCTATACAGCAACCATATGTTTATCTACCTCTGGTCATCTGTGTTTGCCATCTGATCTCCACATGAAAACAGCCCATGATAATTGATTAATTTCTCCAGAGGGAGATTAGCTTTCTCAGTGGGTTGGTTCTACTGCCGGCCATCAGCAGCAGGTGTAAATGAAGCCGGGCTGCACGAGGAGCACTGGGAATCAGCAGAGATTTGCCTTTCCCAGATGACAAATCTGTGTCCACAAGGAAGAAATCCCCTACTGTTTCTTGGAGAGCTGGGGAAAACAGTCATTATACACTGCACAGAGCACGCGGTACTTAGATTTCGGCTATTGATTTGTTGTACTGACCCTCTGAACGGCAGGCTTGCATTTCAATCTTAAAACTTGTTTTAATTCAGTGATGTTGGGCTAAAGTATTGAGCAGAACCTGGTACTAATGCTGTCTGAATGAAGACCATTGTGTAGCTTTTGCCTGGACAGAGAGATGGAGATGGTGGTGGATTTTTCTGGTTCTCAACCTCTTCCTCCTTTTTCTCTTCCTCTTTCTGCCCACCATTTGTGTCTTCTGGACTTACTTATGTGCAAATGATAGTTTGAGCAAAATCATAGTAAAAAACACTGATTAAATATTAAGCACCACAACATCAATATTGATACTAATAAGATCTCAAAATATTAGAATGATTGCTGAAGGATCATATTACACTGAAGGCTGGAGTAATCACTTCTGACAATTCAGCTCTGCCATCCCAGCAATAAAATACATTTGAAAATATATATGAAAATAGAAAAGTTATTTTAAATTGTAAAAATATTGCACAATATATTACTGTATTTTTCTGTATTTAAGTAAATGCAGCCTTGATGAGCACAAAAGGTAAAAAAGATCAAACAAATCTATTACGGAGTAAGAAAAATTACATTTATCAGTTTTGACGGAGTTTCCTCACCCTTCTGGGCATCTGTCACGTCTCGCCATCAACCAAGCCCATGATCTGTTCATCGCTCTTTTGGAGGTTCTTCAGCGGGAAGTATGTTCTCATCAGGCCTTTGCCTTTCACCTCGATCTCTCCCCTCTCAGCAATCAAAGATTCCTTTATTCTTTAACACACTGTGGGCAGGAAGTGATGAGTTCGGTTTCAGCTCAAGAATTTCAGTGGCTTCACCCACAAAACTTATCATAACCCCACATGTTTCTTATGCTCACCAAGACTGCATTTAATTGATCAAAAACACAGTAAAAACAGTAATATTGTGAAATATTATTATAATTTAAAATGAAAGTTTTCTATTTGAATATATTTAAAATTGCTATTTATTCCTGTGATGCAAAGCTGAATTTTCAGCATCATTACTCAGTGTCACATGATCCTTCAGAAATCATTCTAATATGTTGATTTGGACAATTTCAAGAACAATTCTTATTATTTTCAGTGTTGAAAACATCATGGAATCCATTAAACATTTTTCTGAATTCTTTGATGAATAAAAAGTTCAAAAGAACGCCATTTATGTGAAACAGAAATCTTTTGTAAGATTATAAATGTCTTTACTGTCAATTTTGATCAATGCATCCTATACAAAAGTACACATTTAGCCCATGTGACAAAACCATTTAAAAACTAATATTCACCTGTATGTGAAGGGGCTCAGGTGTATGTGATCAGGAATTAACCGTGTATTAACCGTGTCTCCAAACAAGCAGTAGTGTGGCATCTTCTCACCTACAACACCAGCCAAAACTGGACCGGTATGCAGACTCTGATCTAGATTGATAAGATACAATAAGATACAAGAGCACACAAAGCTTATTGCCACCCGCTCTGCATGAGTGTCTGTAGGAACAGGCACACCGCCAACCATCATGTAAGCATCAGCTATAGTTTCCACCTGTTGTGAGACAATATCATTTTTTCCTGATAATTTCCCTTCAAATTTCATGATTATAACTTTATGTATGTGTGTGTGTTGTATATATAAATATATATATATATATACATGTATATATATATATATATATTGTAGCGTCTGCGTAGAATCATGCATGATCTTTGGGTGTTTATGGCTTAAGAGACCCCTTTTAGCCTTTTGACATTTGCATATAAATTACAGTTCTGGTCAGAGACTTTACGTTTGTATAGGGATTTTAAATTGCCAAATGGTTCCTCGCCGTCAAGGTGATTCTAACCAGCCCCACTATCATCTCCCCCATCTGACTTGAAAACACGGTCCCAAAGAGCTGTAAATGACCCCGATGGGCCTGGCTGGCCAAGTAAACTAACACACACACACAAATACACACACACATAAAGACCGTTACTCTATTATACTCTACAAATATATCTGGTATATTGCATGTGTTGTTTGTACGTTTCCCTATTAGATTAGCTGAGTTACCACTCGTTATTTGTATTAGTTAAAGCCATAAAACACTGATATGCAGGTGTATGTATGTATCTTTGGTTTAATCTATTCCAAATGGTTGTTTCTTGGTATCAATATTATCTGCTTTTCATTCCTCGGACAATGAGGTACAGTATGTGATTGTGAAACTCATCATACGATTCGTACTATATTTTGGGTTAAAACTACAGAAGTTCCAGACCTGCCATAAAACATGCAAATGAGCCATAAACAAGAGACAAAGAAAGTTTCTCCCGCTCAAAATTCATGCCTCTGATTGGCCAGTCCACACAGAATAGGAA
>NW_015512155.1:1934-3121 GCF_001515645.1 Sinocyclocheilus grahami | reverse complement strand
CTGGGCCACTCAAGGACATTCACAGAGTTGTCTATAAGCCACTCTTGCTGTGTGCTTAGGGTCATTGTCCTGTTGGAAGGTAAACTATATATATAATATATATATATATATATATATATATATATATATATATATAATTTGTAATATAATACATAATTTAGAAAATTATATACAAATTTGTTATATACAAATAACATACAAATCTGTAATTTACATATATATAGATATCATGATGACTTTGTATATGAATATAAAATATTATATAACAATATCATATTAAATTATGTTATAAAAGAATATATGAATTTAATATATAATCAAGTAAAACCAAGAAGCTTATTAATAAAAATAGTCTACAGTTGGAACACTGTCCTACACACCTTATCGACATTGTGGATGTTTGTAAGCCAATCAAATCTGGAGTGCATGGTATTGAGCATATTGACTATTTGAATGGGTTCGCAGGCTGCACAGATGTTAGTGAATGTGTGACCACATCACTGAAAAGGATGGTGCACACTTTGAACTCACCTGAAAGATTAACAGAAAGAGTCTGATCCATGAAAGCATGAAAAATGACAAGTATAACAATGTTCTAGGTTCATTACTTGCCTCTACTCTTTTGCCCTCTTTAAGCTGGTTGGCAACGTGTGTCGGCAGCGTGGCATAAAGCAACTTTTCGGATTTCTGCTTCTCGATCTCTAAGTTGCGTGAGAGGATTCTCAACTCCTCCTCCTTCCTTTCTAGCTGATTCGACAGCTCAATCTCTGCCAACTTCTGTTGGTTGAGCAGGATCAGATCTCGCGTGATGTTGTGCTGGGCGATGTCAGCCAGATGGAGACCCCTCTCCTCCAGTTCCTGGAGGCTTCGTAGCTTAGGAGAGCACAGATAGATCTTGCAGTTGAGTGGCTCCATCCACATCATCTGTCCTAAAACACACACACACACACACACACACACACACACACACACACACAAATGATATGAGATATACAACATAGATATACACAAAATTGCTGAAATTAAATTATTTATTTTACATAAGAAATTTTTCAACATTTTGGAATCAACACAAAAAGAAACCAGAATGCACCCATGCAGATAATTGCAAAACGGCATAAATATCACATGTATTAAATATAATACATATAAGGATAAAATACCTCTCAGTTTGAGCATGGACTGGT
>NW_015512155.1:0-750 GCF_001515645.1 Sinocyclocheilus grahami | reverse complement strand
TCGTGATGCCCAGTAGACTATTCTCTGCAGGGACATTGTTAGCACTCTCTCAGACACTTTGATCAATGTCTGCAAGCCCCCAAGGACACTGAGAATACAAGGTAACAGTGAGGCATCCGCATCCGCATATTCGTTCTGTCTTTCTTTCTATCTTTTTTTCTTAATGCTTCATACAATGACAGACATTCAAAGGTGGATCCAAACAAAAACAGGCTTTTTTAAAGAAGTGAAACACTCTGATGAATTAAACAAAGTCCCTAACCAACTGTTAAAGGAAGTTTTCCTTAACTATACACATGCAAACAGACATAAACCCAAGGGCAAATAAACCAATGCATTCGGATAAAAAAAAAAAACAGCCTTGCGGATACGGGGTAAATGGTCATCCTATGATTTGTACTACAAAGCACAAAATGATACTCACCCAGCATTTACATAGGCCATAAATGTCTCCTGAACCCCAGCCATTAATCTAGGAAAGATTTTATTTAGTTGAAACAAACCACAAAACCGCCCATGATTAAAATGTTACATGGGTTATACAGTTCTCCAAACCTTTCAATGACCAGTGACTTCAGACAAGTATTAATAAAGCCGTACTGTAAGAAAAACATAGTATTAATTGGAAAATGCTGGAATATATTGATATATACTAGTGAAAGCATTTATATATTTTTAAACGTTTAATGAAAATCTTTCAATAAAATAAAAAAAAAATCTTTATATATATTAGACACACACACACACACA
>NW_015512154.1:7335-9324 GCF_001515645.1 Sinocyclocheilus grahami | reverse complement strand
AATTTTGTGAATGAGTAATGAGATGGTAACCATAATATTTTTTTTTATTATGGTTACCATAATAAAATTGAGTTATTGCATAATACATATATTATTAATAAACTATTGATTTATATAAGTATTTACTCGTTAATTACAAAATATAATATTCATTCCGAAATATAAAATTTTTTTTTTTTTACAACTTTAGTTTTTTACTAATTGTTAAGAGTTATTGTTGAGTAAGATTTGTGAGGTGTGTGTGATTTCACTGCAGGCGGCGTGTGGTCCTGGAACCAGAGAGTGAAGGAGTTCAAGCTGAGAGGGAGAAGGAGGCAGCCCTGTGAGTTCTCTGGAGTTGAAGAGCAGAACGGCCCACGTCTGCTCAGCCTCAATTCTGTGTCCCCCCTCCTTGTCTCACCGTCACTCGTGCTGTTTACGTGTGTGCTGCTCTGATGCCAAAACATTGGGTGTTTGTGTCTGTGTGCGTCTGTAACCTCATCATTTCATGTCTGGGACAAACTAAATGTATTTTCCCTCTCTCCAATTATAATAATTTTACATGATCTTTTTTGTACTTTTTCTAGTTACATTTTTTATGGTGTGTGTGTGTGTGTGTGTGTGTGTGTGTGTGTATATTTGAATATATATTTATATTTGTGTGTGCAGGTGTCTCGAGTTCCTGTTGCAGCATGGTGCCGCCCCATCACTCAAAGATAAACAAGGCTACAGTGCCGTTCATTATGCTGCAGCGTATGGCCACAGACACTGTCTGAAACTGGTGAGGACACAAATATGTCCAGCGAGTGCCTCGGGGCACTTCCTCCATCTGCACTCTACTGTCACAACTATATTAGATTTAAATGTGTAACCTAACATGCAAATGAATTTAGTCCAGTTTGTGGTTTCATTCATGTGTCCTAAAAACATGCCTGCAGTCTGTTGAACCTATTGTATGCCACCTTCTGGTGCAGTGCATATGTTTATAGTGCAAGAATGAATGTGTTCCAGTTTAATTCAGAATAGCTTTTGATTGAGTTTAATGAGAACAGCTGTAATTCAGATGAAATCTGATTTCAGCTTTTGGACAGAGATGAGAACCAACATGATGAGATGGAGAACAGCCAAACCAGAAGCCCATTGCATCTGGCCGTGAGTCCAAGTTTACACCTGTACAACCACACCCTAACAAGTTATAACACCTTATCAATAAAATATGTGACCCTGGAGCACAAAACCAGTCATAAGTAGCACAGGTAAATTTGTAGCAATAGCCAACAATACATTGTATGGGTCAAAATTATCGATTTTTCTTTTATGCCAAAAATCATTTGGATATTAAGAAAAGATCATGTTCCATGAAGGTATTTTGTACATTTCCTACCGTAAATATATCAAAACTTAATTTTTTTTAATTAAGACTTAATTTGGACAACTTTAAAGGTGATTTTCTCAATATTTAGATTTTTTTTTTACACCCTCAGATTCTCATTTATTCAGCTTTCAGATGATGCATAAATCTCAATTTCAAAACATTGACCCTTATGACTGGTTTTATGGTCCAGGGTCACATATATCAATACCTTGGCTACCACCTTAGCATCCTGAAGCCAACTTTTGCATAGGAAAGCAGCTTGCATGTTTTTTTGAAACTCTTACAAGGTTTAATTACTACGGACAGGCCCTAACCTCAATGATATATGTGACCCTGGACCACAAAACCAGTCATAAGTGTATAAATAAGCTTTCCATTGATGTATGGTTTGTTAGGATAGGACAATATTTGGCCGAGATACAACTATTTGAAAATCTGAAATCTGAGGGTGCAAAAACAAAATCAAAATATTAAGAAAATCGCCTTTAAAGTTGTCCAAATTAAGTTCTTAGCAATGCATATTACTAATCAAAAATTAAGTTTTAATATATTTACGGTAAGAAATTTACAAAATATCTTCATGGAACATGATCTTTACTTAATATCCAAATGATTTTTGGCATAAAAGAAAAATC
>NW_015512154.1:0-4494 GCF_001515645.1 Sinocyclocheilus grahami | reverse complement strand
GCTAAATGATTAAATGTAATGTAAATATATATATATATATATATATATATATATATATATATATATATAATATATACTGTTAAAAATTAAGATACAAATATTTGGACACTTTCTGTTTGTCAAACTAAGACACATTTGAGAACTTGAGAGGAACTAACTTTAAAATACACCTTGACACCAGTTGTTTAAAGTCATTACTAATTTGGCTAGGAAAAGTTAAGATAGTCCTGACAATTGAAATGTTTCTAATGAGTTGTTTATGTTCATCATTAGCATTGTTTTCAGAGCTATCAGAGAAACAATTTATTAAAAAACTGCTGTCCCTCTTTATCAGGACACCTCTCCACGCAGCTGCATTTGCTGGCCACATAGACTGTGTTCAGCTGCTCCTGGCCCATAGTGCATCTGTGGATGAGGTTGACCAATCAGGGCGCAGTACCCTGATAATGGCAGCGGAGAAAGGAAGAGTCGAAGTTTTAGGTTTGTATTCCCCATTTTTTTTATTTGAATTATGCCCGTTCATTTGTATGAAAGTATGAAAATGGGCTCAACTGAATGCACTTATGCAAAATGTGGCGTGTGTTTTAAACAGAAGCTCTACTTACTAGTGCCAATGTGAACCTCAATCTGACTGACCAGAAGGGCAATACAGCTCTCCATCTAGCCTGCAGTAACGTAAGTATAGCCCATTGCATGCCATGGCCATTAGTCTCTATAATTTCAGTTTCAGCAGTGATCTTTCATAATCATTTTTATAATTTGTTATAAGCAAAATATGTAATTTTGTCAAAATGCCACTAACTGGCGGCAATAGCCTTGTGGGTAGTGCGCCGACATATAGCGCTGTTGCGCTTTAGGCATCCCGAGTTTAAGTCCCGGCTTAAGTTTCCTGATCCCCCAGAAATTATATATTCACACCAGTGACACATAATTCACTAAATCAAAGGTTTTCATTATATCTACTCACTCAAAAAATCATATTTCATTGTTTTTTTATTATAATAATTTGGCCTTTTCAAAAACAGAAAAATGTTAACATTTCCACTTGTTAAGTAATGCAGACACCTATGTGTGACTGTAGTTATGGGGTTTTAATACTTCATATAATTATCAAGCAATAAAATTGTGCCAGATATAAAAACCCACATTGCAAACAGTATTTTTGAAAATATATTACTTGAGGTCTCCTAAAGATGATTTTTCCTGTTCTTTCTGCTTGCTCTCTATCCAGGGAATGGAGGAATGTGCATTGCTCATTCTTGGAAAACTTCCAGACTCTGCCCTCGTCGCTACAAACGCTGCACTGCAAACGTGAGTTCCCCTCCACATTACAGTATAGTACATAATATATTTACATTTAGGCATTTGGCAGATGCTTTTATCCAAAGCAACATGCATTGCATTGCATTTAAGGAATACTTTTTATCAGTTCATGCATTCCCTGGGATTCAAACCTATGACCTATTTAAGAAGCAATTGATGCTCACTTGTTTCTCGTTCACTTCCTCAGACCTCTGCATTTGGCTGCTCGCAGCGGGATGAAGCAGACAGTGCAAGAGCTGCTCTCTCGTGGGGCCAGTGTTCAAGTACTAGATGAGAATGGTGCGTCTTCCTGAAACTAAAATCTTTGCTTATTTGGTTTACGCATAGATTGTCAGTGTATGTGCATCTCTCTATCTATCTTGCAAAAGCAGTGGCCGTGTTTCATAGCTTTGACGATGTCATGCGTGTCCCCTTTTGCCCCTGACCATGTGTTTGGCTGCCTATCTAGCGGGGCACTAATTGAATGCCGCTTCCGTCCATCGCCTCTCCACCATTGTCCCTTTGTTGCTCCATCCCTCCTTTTACCTCTTTCTGCTTTCCTGTCCCCTTTCCTGTCTCTCGCTCTTTGGCTGTCTTTCCCCGCAGGTCTCACCCCTGCTCTGGCTTGCGCTCCCAGCAGGGAAGTGGCTGACTGCCTGGCTCTTATTCTGGCTACCATGATGCCTTTCTGCTCCCCTTGCAGCTCTGGAGCTCCTTCGCCAGGCGCCCTGCTGAAATCTCTGCCCCGCCAGGCCAAGAGCACCCAAGGCCCCCGCAGTCCAAGGGACCCCTCTGGCCCCTCCAGTGAGGGCACGACCACCGAAAACGACTCGGACTCAGAGACATTTTGACCCCAACTCCTTCTAGATGCGCCGGTCATAGTTTTCAAAGCACATATTGTCATGAACCTTACAGTTGTACAGATTTTTGATTATGGAGCACAGCCTCTATAACAAGAGAATATGACATATAGCACACATGGTACGCTTTTGTTCTGCCACACTTGTTTGCACAGGAGATTTTTTCGAAAGCCGTTTTAATCAGTTTAACACAGGTTGATTGATGATGGATTGCCAAATGTTGGCTGACTTGTCACACTTGAAGGATGATGATGTAAAGTGCAAAGTGGTGTGTCTTAATCTGTGGACTTTTGAAAGCACAAACTCATTTCACCCTTGTTGGGACCAATCAGGAAACAAGAAATCACATTTTTGGAATAACAGGGGAATTGGCGTCACTGTTACCAACCTTACTTAATATTTATTTGTAATTAAAGGCTGGAATACACCACACAACTTTTCCCAGATTTTTGCCCCGATTCACAGTCTTGACGAGTTGATGCAGTTGCGGTCAGAGCCGTATTACAGATTGACAGATCGAAATGACTTGGTGTGTGATTATCAGCCATTTAAAAATCTTTTCAGATTTGAAAAGTTGTGTAGTGTATTTCAGTCTTAAGACTAGTTAGACTGAAAGTCTAAAGTCATGAAATCCAGTGTAATGTGATGAAAAATCCAATGCAAGTTCTCCATTTCTGAATCGTACACCAGTTGTACTTTACACATTATATTTGACATGTTGTGAAAAGAAGACTCTTTAGATTTATATTGCAAAAAGAGCATTTTTAATCCACTTAGATAACAACATTTCTAGGCCTTGATGGTCTAAACTTACGTCTGACGCTTTTGGAGAGTGACACTTTTGCCACTCGGTTCCTTCTCCGACATAAAGACAGTGTTCAGATAATACTTCTATTCAGGTTGAATTTTAGATTCTAGTGAGAGGGCATAGCATGTTATGTGAACCATGATGTTCTCAAGCCTGTACCGATATTTATTAACATTTAGATAACAATGGTACTACAGCGGTATGCACTTATGTATAGGAGTAAATGGGTGTTTAAAGGATTATAATTCTGGCATTGTTTACTCATGTCATTGTTTTTGTGGAACACAAGAAGAATCTTAATGTGGCTCTTTCCATACACCAATACTATGTCTGTCAAGCTCTAAAAGTGACAAATAAATACCTCCAAAAGAGCTACATACTGTATTCCAAGTCTTCTGAAATCCTACGAAAGCTTTGTATGAGAAAGAGGCCAAATTTAAAGCTGTAATCCACTGATAATATTTCCCTTCATTGAGCTGTTGGTTCTGGATCATTGTGTTAGTGAAATGAACAGAATTGTGAACAAATCAACCAATTTATCAAAAAGAACCAGTTTAAAATAATTATTTGTTCACTAATTGGACTGATCAAGACTTGTTCTGGACCCAGCAGCCAACAGCTCACTGAAGGGAAGTTTATCAGTGAATAATGACTTAAATTTTAGTCTGTTCGTCACACAAAACTATTATGTTGCTTCAAAAGACTTCTCCTTTTGTGTCCCATGAACAGAAAAACAGCAGCGGTTTGAAGTAATGTGAGAGCAAGTAAATAATGACAGAATTGTGAGTTTGGGGTTAACTATTCATTTAAAAATGAATCTAGGACTATAATTAACGTTCCCTGTCTTCTTTTTTCTTTCCTTCTGAAATTCTTTTAATCATTTGCACTGGTTGAATATCAATCCTTTATTTAAACCGATTTCTAAACATGCTTTTGGGGGATGTTAGCAAGAGTGTTTGAATCACCATTTTGATTCTATTTTGCTTCAAAAGATAAAGAGCTTTCAGTGAAGATGGTGTTTTAATATCTTGCCGGTCAGAAACTTTCCAAAACAAATTCAAAATGTAAATGTAAACCACCATTTGTCTGTTTGCCTTTGTCCACAATGTGCCAGTTTCTCCACCGTGTCCAGTGCCTTGTTCTGCATGTTCAGACTGTGTTAGATTACATCAGTATATGTCTGTATGTATGTATTAGAGTGTAATGAATGTCTGAAGATGTGAAGATAAGTCTGGGTCACACCTGCCAATCGCAAGCCAATGTTTTTCACCAAGTCCTGATGTTTGTGCCTATGAGTGTGTGATTTACAATAGAAAACAGTCTTTGTACATATCAGCTCATGGACATTATCATCACCAGAGCAAAAATTGCACACAACTGTCTTATAACGGAAGCACATGGTTGATTTCTTTTCATATATTAGATGGATTGTGAGTGAAAGGACGCAGAAGAATGAGTCAAACAGTATTATAACAGGGGAAAAAAAGCTTTGAAATGTGTGACAATCTAGATTATGGTTTCCTC
>NW_015512153.1:8554-9324 GCF_001515645.1 Sinocyclocheilus grahami | reverse complement strand
GGCGGGCTTGGTCTTTATAAATATTATTTGTAGCTATGTAAGGTTGTCTTTTCCAGTTATTGGGACTGTGCACAACTTCGTTTTCATACAGCGCTCAAGTGAGCTTTCAGTCAACACATATGTTACCAGTGAACGGAATAAAAAACAAATTAGAAGCAGCATAAACGACAATAAAATATTTGGCGGCTGTTCATCGGTTCTTCCGAAAAAGTTCGCGTGCTTCAACGACGTCGCTTACTATTATCACAGAAATTATTTCGAGTTAGGCTACTGGATCGGGCAATACGGCAAACGCATTCATATACTGAAACCTATGTAGCCTATTCATAATAATGATTCTTTATGCATTTGATCTAATAAATTCAAATGATACATTTATCTCTCATCCTGTTTCATTTAATAACCAGTATGATAATTATATCATAACTTAAAGGGAAGTCAGGTATTTCAAAGCAATTTCGGCTTTAGCTAAATAAATAAAATGTAAAATCATTAAATATAAAAGTAATTTCATTGCATAATCTCTCTATGTTCTCATCGCGAACTTGATTTAGTACCGCATAGTCAGCTAGACGTCAGTTATCTAAAATACTGTTTAAACAAAACACTAGTTTTTGTGATATAGGTTATTTATCATATAGCTACAAGTCATGCACTTGCCTTATACGCACAGCACAAATCTGATCGCAATGGGAAACTGGCGAGCAGCTTTCTGTTGTTATGGTTACCCACTTTTGTCTACGAATTTTTATTTATTTATTTATTTATTT
>NW_015512153.1:6294-7346 GCF_001515645.1 Sinocyclocheilus grahami | reverse complement strand
AATAACTTACAGGCTATAGCCTTGATTTGCTGCTATATCTCTATTGATTTATTGTTCAGCACAGAGAGCCTAAATATTTCATTGCCTACCCCAGTATTCAATTGTTTGAGGTCATAAGGACAACCTAACATGGTAGCATTACATATGATCTGAAGTTATTATAGTTGGCATAAGATAAAAGCAGTCCTTGACAACTCATCAGATAGTAAGCAGAGTAATTAAGAGGCAATTAAGGCTATTACAAAGTACTCACACTGGCTCAGATTATCTCAAGTGCAGGGGAGCACAGTGGGGTGTGTGCTGTTGAATAAGCATGCATATAATTAAATGACAACAGTTGTAACTGGTCCAGGTTATCAGGAAATTGTAAACAGTAAACATATTTTTAATTGTAAATAATGCGCAACATTAATTTACATTAAAACATAAGTCACTATTAATACTGCTTCAGTTTGTTTTATAGAAGTGTTCTGAATGCCTGCATCTGGTTGCATACAGCCCATGTCATCTCATGTGTTGTATTTATTAATGAAGGTTAGATTCATTTTCACATGATAGAAGCAAACAAACAAACAGAAAACGTTCCGCAAGCTCATGGCAAAATTACAATTTTTAAAGTGTTTTTATGTAAACAGGCCAGTATTTCCATCTGAAAGAACAGGAAATCCGAAAGGCTGAGCTGATGATTCAGGTTCTGAAGAATTGGGTCCTAAAACTGTGCTGTGCTTTTTCAAAAGAGAAAGTGTGTACTTTTACCTACTTTCTGTAGGTAACAAATGTGTCTGGTAAAAAACTCTTTATGTGCCCCAAAATAATTAGTCATAATCTTAAAACCAAATCACGATAACACAGCTCTCCACAAAAGGGATAATAAGTCATTTGTATGCTATCTTTCAAATAAACTAAATTGGCCATGGTTATGAAAGTCTGCATATAGCTTATTTTACCATTATTCAGTCTCAATATTTTGCCTCTGCACAAAAAGGCTTATTGAACTGGAATTAATGGCAATTAGTGGCAGTCTACTTACTCTCCTGTGGGTCATTTTTTAT
>NW_015512153.1:3944-5137 GCF_001515645.1 Sinocyclocheilus grahami | reverse complement strand
AATATATGTTGATATTATATAAATAATAATATAAAAGTAGTATAATATAATATAAAATAAATAATATAAAAGTAGTAGTATAATATAAAAGTAAATATAAAAATATTTTATATAAAATATAAAATGTATTTAAAAAAATTACAAAAACATATATTAACATACATATATAAATATATTTAATAATATATAATATAAAGTTGCATATACATAATTTTATTCATCTATTGCTATGGATGTTTAAAAAAATAGCAGGTTGTGTTGATTTTCATATGCCATGTATATGTTTAGTTTTTAAGAATCTGCATAATAAAATAAATAAATAAATAAAGTTGCATATATAAGTAAAATATATATTGTTGACACATATATAGTTGCTAAATATAGTGCCATATTAAAAAAATATTATTAACATGCATATAAAAATTCTACTGGGGATTTTATATATGTTATAAACTTATATCTTCATCTACCCAGAGAATGCATATATGTGAAAATTATACATCACCTTATAGGTAGCATATGTGGCAATATCACTCTTGATATGACAATATTTCATATATTACATTTCGGTATTGAATATAAGCAAAATTTGTTGACAGGTTTGTCTCAGAAAAGATAGGGGAAGTTTGGCTGAAAGATACTGTTTAAAGTTGAATTCATCTTTTCCGTCCAGATGCTTTGATTTTCAGGTGAGACAGTCCACTTCAGAGAACCACCAACCTGGAATGAGCTGTTCCTCATGGGGGAACAAAGAGGATGCTTCACATTCCAGTCTGTCATTTTGATCTTGTAAAGCACATTGCTGAATTGCTTTTATAGAGGTGACTTGATGCAAACCACTTACTTTAGAAAAGGACAGACTGCTACTGCATCCACTTTAGAGTCTATTTTTCTAAAATGAGCCTTCTTTGCCTCATAGGGACGAAAAGTAAGGCAACAAAAAAATCTGCTTAGCAACACCATTTTTGGAATGGATATAACAAGGTGGTGTTAAAGATGAGGCAGGATTTTGCTGAAATGTTTCCTCCCTGATGAACTGAGATGAAAACAAAGCATTTAAATCAAAATGCTCTTATATGATTAAAACAGCTGGTCATTCATTTCTGGACAGATGTTTGGGGTAAACTGTGTCTTGAATGAAAAGCGGTAGACAAAACATTTTTTAATCAGAGAATTTAGTAATATTTGATTTT
>NW_015512153.1:1382-3010 GCF_001515645.1 Sinocyclocheilus grahami | reverse complement strand
GCTGTTCCTAACAGCTTCCCATTTGAAAACTTATCAAGCCACAGCTCTCTATCACAGAGTAATCATGTGCAGGCTAATAGGTTAATGACAGCTACCTTAATATTTTGATAAATATGTTGCTGTTGTTCCACAACTGAAATTGATAGATGGCTTGATACCCTGTTCTAATAATATGGGACGTGCCAGGTCTCTTTTATGTTTTGGAGGCCACAGGAAGACCTTCTTTAGCTGTGAGCTACTAGAAGTGTGACTATTAGTTTTTTCCTTCCATATATAGGCTTACTGATGGAACAAATTATTCCAAGTCACCAGCCAACTGTATATTTGCCCCCAGCTTCATGAATCTTTAGCATGTCACCTTCCTTGAGTTAATGGCTGTGAAAAATGAAACATTATGCCTTCGTAGGCAGTATATTTAGGAAGGCATCAAGGAACATCTGAATCTAGCATTCGCATAACTGTGCCTTTATCCAAGTTGGTTTTTGAAGCAGTGCAGATGTAGATAATATCCCACAATCCTGTGCGGTTCACGACTGGTGGAAAGAAATAAAGGAGTGGCTGAAAATATTTAATTTTCCCTCATTTTTTTCGCCATTTGATTAATTTCTTCAGAGAAAAAAACACTTTTTTCGTTATTATATATAAAGCTAATGAAATTTGCATTTATATATTCCACCAGGATATATTTATTTTTGATCCTCACCATGCATATTGTTTGGTTTCCTCAGCAGCATAACTGGCACAGGCCACTTGTGTTTGCTATGAGATACACAGTGAACTGCTCTGCATAGATTGTTCCTGAAACTCCAGCTGGAACAAAGAAATCCCAAGTGTCTTCGTTTCTCTGGCTGGATGGCAGGTTCCTTTTCTTCTTGCTGTTACAACAACACCTTCTAAAAATTGGATGCCCATACACTTGCTGTGAGAGGCAGTGAGTATAGCACTCCCTTGCAAGCGTGTTTGGCGATTTGATGTAATACCACTCTTCAGGGAGAACAGGGGGTGGCTGACAGCAAATTCGAACGGGCTTGTCCTTGTGCTCCTGGAATAATTTGCATCAACATTATACATGTGGCAGATGTTAATGTGCATTTTGGCTAAAGAACAAAATGGATACTGAATTAAGTGTGTGATTTCATTTTGAAATATGCGTCAGACAGGTGAAGCAAATGTGTGGGATCTAAAAGCTAGCTATCTCTCTGTCCCTTTGCTCTTCTCTTTGCTCATCTGTAGCATCGTGTGAAAGGAGACTGAGCAAAGCTGGAGCAGAAATCATATCGTCCTTTTAATGCATGACAGCCACACTCTCAGTTCCTTATTCATGCATAATACGAGCCCCCCGGCAAAAGTTCAATTAAGGAATCTTCTTATGATTGGAGGAGTCATTTAAAATGTAATGGAGAAAAGAGATTTGCTAAAAAGCATGTCAGAATGATTTTTAGGCTTTTTTGTATTTTTGTCTCTGTGTTACTGTTAGTGAGCTGTCAATAGCTGAATTAATACAGTCCAACTGCACAGTCTGTTGAGGGCAGCCTGTAATATGTGCACACATGCATGTTTAATAAACAAGTTTGAGGATTTTTGTTTTTGAAAGTGACAGTAATGAAATTTATAATGTTACAAAAAAA
>NW_015512153.1:0-1226 GCF_001515645.1 Sinocyclocheilus grahami | reverse complement strand
CTTTGCCATCACAGGGATAAATTGCATTTTTAAATATATTAAAATGGAAGTTATTTTTGATCAAATAAATGCCTTGGTGAGCATAAAGGAGTTCTTTTAAGACATAAAAAACTTTTTTAATATTAGTTAATAAAAATATAGCCGTTCATCGTTGAATTTTAATATTGTAAAATCATACATAAGACATTTTTTTTCAAAGGAAATAGATCTGCTACCTGCTGGGTGAAATGTTAAATTCTTGTGTAAACAGGTCTGTTTACTATCTCTGATCTTTTTAAAACATAATTAAATGATAATTACATTTAAAAAGCCCTTTGTAATATATTTACTGTCCTGATACGTTTAGCGTCACTCTAATTTTGTTATGGCACCCTCTGAAAGGTGCAAGAGCCAACTGTGCTGACATCTGTTGACCAACTATACTTTAGACCTGAGAGTCTTCTTTCCCACTTATTAGAAGTTCAGAGAGGAGTGATGCAGCACACGCCAGGCTCACTTTCATTGTAATTAGGAAGCAAGACAAGATGTTCTTTACTGTAGAGGTTAAACATTAGAGCTGAGTGTCTTTTCCTCCCCCCTAAGAAATATCCAGGAAATATCATTTTCATTCACCCTCAATTGTTGTTCAACCATTACAACACATTTGTTGCAGGGATATGAATTATGGAAGCATATCCATAATGAATGCTTTATGTAAGCGGTAATGTCAGTGTATTTGACCTTGAAGCATCTTTTTGAGGGTCATACATTTTTAGTGTAGAAGATAACTGTATTAATGGTTCAGTGTCTTAAGATGCACAATGCGCAAATATCACCTCTGACTAAGCTATAAAAAATATCTACATTCCCGCCGGGCCACTAAGGTTAATTAAGTAATGTAAATTAGGGTGATGCACAATGAAAGGTGATGTATGATGGGGAAGGAAATGAAAAGAGAAGAGGTTTCTAATAGTAATGACTTGAGTAATATTTGTTGAGATAGGCAGAAGATGGAAATATATTAATATTCAGAAACTGAAATGAGTTTCTCAAACTCATCTGAAACAAATATTATGAAGCCTATTGTAAAATCATGGTGTTGTAAAGTGACACATTCAAACATATCGTAGTATAACATTTTAAATGTCAAAATAGTACAGACAGGTGTGCATTTGTTTCATTCAAAAATAGCAATATCACTCTTTGAATATGATGTGTTTAGTGGATAGTGTGTGTGTGTGTGTGTG
>NW_015512152.1:24651-25119 GCF_001515645.1 Sinocyclocheilus grahami | reverse complement strand
CATTCACTGCAAAAAAAATGCTTTTCTTACTTGGATGTTTTGTCTCGTCTCCACCCCAAATATCTAAAACTTCTTAAGTCAAGGAGCAGTATTTTTTGCCTTGTTTTCAGAAAAAAAGAGTCATAATTAATTGTGTATTTTACTTAAAACAATCAAAATAATCTCTCAATGGGGTAAGCAAAATAATCATTTTCAAACAGAAAATCATGTTTTCCCCATTGCAGTGAGAGAGATGTGCAGTTGAGTGTCCGGTCACGGAAGCTCATGGCAGAGAAGGGGCTGCATAGAAAGCATTCCCTGGACCACCCGCTGCTGAAGAGCTTCGCCAACCACCTGGAAAAAGACATGCTCAATGAAAATTTCAAACAGGAGGTGAGAACTACTGTAACATTCTGTGTTAACTGAAAGTTTATAATCCTGTGTAAATTGCTATGCGGCATGCATTTTAAAATGCTTTTCTTTCTTTTC
>NW_015512152.1:22517-22821 GCF_001515645.1 Sinocyclocheilus grahami | reverse complement strand
GAGGATGATTTGGCACTTGATGCCCCTTCCACTGCATCCACGTCTGCTGGATTCAATCCAAAGATGGATGCTCAGGTGGCATATGACACCTTTCTGAAAAAGCACCCTGTGTCATTGGATGGGGATTCACCAAGTAAAGAGGCACGCGCCCAAATCTCACCTGCGTTTAGCCGTCAGCTGCATGAACGATGGCTAAAAGCGCAGATGAAACTACGTGTTGAGCATGTCCTCTGTAAGTATTTTTTCAATATTCATGGATTATATTAACAAAAATGTACAGTGCTGACAATTACCATGTTCTTAA
>NW_015512152.1:20055-20523 GCF_001515645.1 Sinocyclocheilus grahami | reverse complement strand
CATTCACTGCAAAAAAAATGCTTTTCTTACTTGGATGTTTTGTCTCGTCTCCACCCCAAATATCTAAAACTTCTTAAGTCAAGGAGCAGTATTTTTTGCCTTGTTTTCAGAAAAAAAGAGTCATAATTAATTGTGTATTTTACTTAAAACAATCAAAATAATCTCTCAATGGGGTAAGCAAAATAATCATTTTCAAACAGAAAATCATGTTTTCCCCATTGCAGTGAGAGAGATGTGCAGTTGAGTGTCCGGTCACGGAAGCTCATGGCAGAGAAGGGGCTGCATAGAAAGCATTCCCTGGACCACCCGCTGCTGAAGAGCTTCGCCAACCACCTGGAAAAAGACATGCTCAATGAAAATTTCAAACAGGAGGTGAGAACTACTGTAACATTCTGTGTTAACTGAAAGTTTATAATCCTGTGTAAATTGCTATGCGGCATGCATTTTAAAATGCTTTTCTTTCTTTTC
>NW_015512152.1:17921-18225 GCF_001515645.1 Sinocyclocheilus grahami | reverse complement strand
GAGGATGATTTGGCACTTGATGCCCCTTCCACTGCATCCACGTCTGCTGGATTCAATCCAAAGATGGATGCTCAGGTGGCATATGACACCTTTCTGAAAAAGCACCCTGTGTCATTGGATGGGGATTCACCAAGTAAAGAGGCACGCGCCCAAATCTCACCTGCGTTTAGCCGTCAGCTGCATGAACGATGGCTAAAAGCGCAGATGAAACTACGTGTTGAGCATGTCCTCTGTAAGTATTTTTTCAATATTCATGGATTATATTAACAAAAATGTACAGTGCTGACAATTACCATGTTCTTAA
>NW_015512152.1:4739-4988 GCF_001515645.1 Sinocyclocheilus grahami | reverse complement strand
CCCCATCCAATATGTATTTCTATTAATAGCTATATCATGTGAAAATCAATATTAATATGCTATCTGCATTTCAGATACCAACTCAAGCCAGTGACCAGTCAAAAGGCCCACAAAGTTTTTGAGACGGCGTCAAAGAGTTTGGCTGAGGCGGACAAGTCACTGGTGGCTGACTACCTCACCCGCTCTATTGAGAAAGAAAACATAGTGAAAGCTCGGTCACTGATCTTCAGGTTGGCTGGTGACTCAAGG
>NW_015512152.1:0-277 GCF_001515645.1 Sinocyclocheilus grahami | reverse complement strand
TATGTATGTATGTATAAAGAACTTGAATGCATAAATTGATTGATTATTCCTATTTTTCTCTGCCAACAGTGGTTTGAGCTCTATTACACACATGTGAGGCCAGAACTCCTCTCCACCAAAAGAGGCAAGAGGACAAGAGAGGATGTGGAGGGAGAAGAATGTTTTTTTGTCTCCTCATCGGGCAAGCCCATCTTCAATGCCTCAAATGACTTAAACCGGCTTCACACAAAGTAAGTTAACCCTCATTTCCCCATCCAATATGTATTTCTATTAATAG
>NW_015512151.1:8458-9325 GCF_001515645.1 Sinocyclocheilus grahami | reverse complement strand
CATTGTGAGAGGTTGGTTAACCCCAAAATCAATTTAGCTTTTTTTTATGTGATTTTTACCTGCTGGGAAGTATGCAGTATAGCTCTCAGTTTATATAATGCAATTTGCAGTATGACTTTGGACCACTGAACAAGTTAACGTTGAAACCTGGGGACACAACATGAATCCCATAAATGGTTTTCCGAACCAAGTTTGATGCAGTGAGGTAAGAGCTTATAACGGATAAGATTACTAAAGATGCATGTCTCTGACACAGCAGCAGGAGTTCTGGAACAGGGTGACATGTCAGTTTTAATCATCAGAGTGATTTTGTGTTGTGTTCAGGACAAATACTCTAAATACATTTTCAAGTGTTTTGACTTTTAGGGTCTTCTATAATACCTGGAGAAAACTGTCTATTAGCATTTCCCCTGACTTCAGTGCCACTTTCTCATCTGGCTCACTGAAAAAAATTATACAAATTGTTTTTAAGGTAAGTGGTTGCAAACTATTTATTTTAGCTACATTTTAAAAAAACATGTTGACAGTTAGTCAACTAAATGTTTATTTAAATGTAGCTAAAATAAATTCATTGCAACCACTTACCTTAATTTTTTTTTGTAAATTTTCAGTGCACATGACTCCCTGGAAGTATGAGATTTCAAATATTTTGTCTCTGCTCATAGGCAGTCAATTTTTATTATTTTTTATTGTGCAAACACACAAGGCAAGATTCAGGTTTGCTGCCAGAATGGTGTACTTACATTTTCTACCAGCAGGAGCTTAGAGGGTCATGCTAAGCAGCCAAACTTTGAACTCTCTGTTTCATATTCTTTTTGGCAAATCCTAGATCATTAAACTGTTTGTTCACCCAAAGACAATTGTCAT
>NW_015512151.1:5920-6973 GCF_001515645.1 Sinocyclocheilus grahami | reverse complement strand
CCACCAAGGAACAAACTTAAAAATAACCAAATGTTATTTTTCACAATTGTCTATTTTTAATAATGAGGTCTATTTTTTTGCAATAAAATGTAATAACAATAATGCAATATTAATAAATTATATAGAATTAATTTAGAATTCAGCTTATGTGTGGTCACAGTTGTATGGATTTATATTTTTTAGCGGTTCTCCCAGTCAGAATTCAGTCATTTTAGAAATGTGTTTAAAAATTTAGTGCATAATTTCTAGCCAGTGGCAGATGGACAGTGTGTTTGGAACCTGTTTAAAAATCATTATTTTGGCAATTGCATCTGCCACTAGTGGTGTAGAAATTACACCCTTTTGCTTTAAATGACTTTTACAGGAGAAGTGCGTTTGAATCATTTTGGATGACACAGAAGTCTTTGACCAGCATTTCATGGCCGCCCATACATGAATATTTTTCCATTCAGCCTATTAAAAAAAAACCTAGGGTTTATTTTTCTTTTGCTCTCTTTATTTCACGTCTATCACCCCTAATAGCTTCTCTCCATGAGCTGCCACAGGAGATAACTTCCACCAATATATCAAAAATGAAGCAATTAAAATCAGGAAGGAAGTTATTTCAGGGTGGAATTAGGTCCAGTTTCCTGTTAAAAGTCAGTCTGGTGGGATTGAAAATGCAGTCGTACGGCAGCACCTGTTTTTTCCTCCTGGCTATGTTAGATGCAGAATGTGTCATACATCCATGTACACACAGACCCTCGGCTGGCATGTGCTAGACATGAGACTGGTTGACGGGTTGGCAGCTGGAGAGTCGGTGGTGTGGAGATTTTACCGAAGTAGGTGATGTTGGCTTGAGCATGATGCCACTCAGGATACCAGCATCTGCATCAGTCCCCGCGCGGTTCCCCTCAGCCTGTCAGACGCTATTACCGAAGAGTCGTCTCCCCTGACAGGGCCCGGGAGCTCCTCGCTGGGAAGAGCGTCGCTCTAATCAAGAGCAGACTGCCAAGCGGTTAAGGAGGGAGGCAGGAGCCTTTTTCCGCCCTCCCCACTAGCCTCCCCCCACCC
>NW_015512151.1:0-3822 GCF_001515645.1 Sinocyclocheilus grahami | reverse complement strand
ACCAAAGAAACCAGCTGTGCTTTCACCTGCATGTTTGCTCATAAGAGAGATGTTGCTATAGCAATTCCCATCCATGTTAAAATGTATAATCTAATAGTATATTGTATAAAAATGTATATTATAAAAAATGGTGTGCTATTTACTTAAATTGATACTTTTTTTGTGATATGTCTATGGTAAGCCTAATTTTATCCTGTTTTTTTTGGGACATTAAGTACTTTTTCTTTTAACAACTGTTGAGAAGTCATTCTCACACAATACAAGGTAGGAGACTTACACATATTTACTATTAAGATAAAACCCACCCATATGTCAAAGCCCATTATCTTTCAAACATATTTCAGTGGTTTGTAATATTTCCACTCTTGAGAAAATGGTTTTACTCAGACACTCTTAAAAAGGTTTTTAGTCAAATTAATCAAAATTTAGTTCTTAAATACCTTATTTATGCTGCAATTTAGTGTATGATTTACTTTAAAACGATTTTAATCCAAAATTGCTAGTAAATTTTACAAATAATTGAATTAAACGTGAATATTGAAGTAGCAAGACATAAGTAGTATTTACTCTAAAACTACTTAATCTTTGTTTTATTTAAAACTTTTAAAATATATATTTTAATAATTCAAGTATGTTTTTTTTTACATTAAAAATAGCCAGTGAAGCTGGTATCACATTAAAAAAAAAGAAACAAATAACCAAATCTATGTCGCTTTTATCATTTGGGGGGAAAAAATCCAAACATCATTTCAACAGCAATTTTTATTTTTACTAATATTTTAAACTAACAAAGTCCTCCAGAAGTAGATAGATACAAGACCTGAATGACTGAATGCAGGATACAAGTCTTTAGAGTGGCGTTTTCTTAACATGCCAGCAACTACCCTTCTTACTGCAAATTTATTATTAATCTATTGCTATTTCTCGCTAAATTTTACATTAATAAATGTACATTTTCAAAGAAAACTACTTACTTTTTTATTTTCAGGAAAGATGTTGATGTGTATGTAAACTCTTTAAGAAACTCTAATAATTATATTGCATGTAAGACTCTTTCATGGTGTTAGTCTTATAATCTAACAAGGTATGTTTAGGATTAGTGTATGTAATCCTCATTGTCTTTTGTTCTTATTTTGTCTTTGTAATTGTATTTTGTTGTTCTTTTATTGCATAATAATAATAAAAAAAAAACATGTCAGCAACTGTTTCGGTAGTTTTCAGTGCTGTTAGCTCTTCCTCTTACAGAACTGTAGACACAGTACGCAGTCAGTCTTATCATCACACCGATCGCTTCTGCTGCTCACTGTGTCTGACTTTAATTGCCTGTCTTGGTTCAGTCTAGCCCTACTGCTTGAGAAGTTTCCTTGTGAAGGCTATGGCAGTACAAGCAGTGCCTAGCATAGATGGATTGACTTGTCAGAAAGAAAACGGCTGATTTGTGCCTCTGAATAGATGAATAGATCAGCTAATAGATGGACTGACTGATGTGGGAATGAATGGCTAGACTGGGAAAAAAACTTATGGATGGGTAAAAATCAATGAATTAATGGGCTGCCACGTGCTTGTTTTAATACTCACTCTAATAATACTGCAACACTTTCCCGTTGGCTTCCTGCCTGTGATTAAGTGTGACTAGGAATGGTGTGAACGAAATGTTAAAACATGGCAACACAGGTGTCTCTGAGTGATGTTTGCAAGAACTTTTTCGGTGTTGTGAGGAAAAAGAGGCTTTAAAATAAGTAAAAGATAATGAGGAAAATTGGAACGAAAGCAAGACCTCACTAGTTAGTCAGAACACAGCACCACAGCAGCCCCTGCAGGACGAAACAAGAATTGCAGCACTTCCAATGGCGGTTGAAAGTCAGATGAACCAAAACACGATGCATTAGAATGATGGGTTTTAGTTCCTTTCAGCTGCAAAGGCTGAGGCTAAGGCTATATATCTAAAGATTATTATACAAAAGCAAACCTGCTTACTCGTGCACAAATGGCTTTGAAGCACTGTTAACTTTTGGTTCTAGAGACAAAAGGGCACAGGGAGTAGAATAAGATTAGTAGACGGACCATTTGTCAGTAAATTAAAGAGTCAAATTAAAACCCCCAGTATATCACCTGTAGGAGTGGAAGCTCCTCCTTTCAGTTAAAAGAGCCAATCACCTGTTTGTTTAGACTAGAATCATGTATACACATTAGCTTGACCTGACTAAACGTATTTTTGTGTGATTTGAGCTTAAGAGGCACACTTTATGATATCGTTATTGTCATTTTCTACTGCTGATTTAAAATACGATATTGTAACACACTTGACAAACATTTTTAAACACTTTTCTCACACTTTCAGCTCTACAATACAGTATAAAAGTAGGCACCTCAAGAGATAAATAATAAATAGATAAAATAAATATACATCCAGATCAACAGAAACAAAATTAATTAATCTTTATGAACAAGTTTAAAAAGATTAATTTTTTTATCATTTCCTAAAGTTGACAATAAGATTTCAGACCTCTCTTATAGAATTAGATAGGAGCTGTACTGGCCTGTTTTCTACATAGAAAATAACTAAAAACGTGTTTGTCAGATGCCCGCTGAGTAAACTGACTTGACTTAAAGGTACTTAAGAGCCATAATGTGTAGTTTGTCATTCTGTTTATTGGGTGAAAACATTTGTCGACCTCCACCCTGAGTGTTTGTGTGTCTGGCCTCTGTTGGGAGGTTCATTGCATTAGATTGCTTTCGAACACATGCTGTCCAGCCTTATGGCTGTCTCTTACAAGTTTCTTTATCTCTCCTCTCCTCCCTGTGCCTGTCCCTGTCTCATTGTCTCTCCTGTCTTCCTTTTCCCCCTCACTTTGTCTTATTGTGTCATTGTCAACTACCAGTATGCCTTGATTTGTAATGATCAAAATATGTATTACTTTAGTTGAGAATTTGTTGTACTCTTCACCTTGTATGAGCAGTCATGGTCATGTTTTTACTTGTGATGTGAGGTAATAGCTTAAGGAATATTCCACCCAAAAATGAAAATTTGCTGAAAATTTACTCACTCTCAGGCTATCCAAGATGTAAATTAGCTTCTTTCTTCATCATAACAGATTTACAGGAATGTAGCATTACAACACTTGCTCACCAATGGATCCTCTGCAGTGAATGGGTGCCGTCGGAATGAGAGTTCATCAAGCAATGCCAGTCTATCAATTAATGTTTTGTGAGGGAGACAGACAGATAGCCAGTATGTTTAGGTTTACATCACAGCTGTGAGTGAACCATGATCTGCTATTTGTTATTTAGCTGCAGGTGTTGTTTATAATTAGGGGTGGGGCATTCTCATTCTAGAAATCTTCTGATTGGACAAAACTTCTGTGTAGTGCAGGATGAGTAATCATTTTTAGCCCAAATTTGAGCTCTGTAGTGTTTTAAATGCAAGAATGCCTATGCAACATTATGGGAATATGCTGTAGTAATTCAGTTGTCTGTGGACAGGAAAAGGGGGCTTGTTTAATGCTTTTTTTATCATGGCTAACTGTGAAAAGATCAAACTTTTTCTGCAGTGGAATAGATATATGTGTTTTATATCTATCAGCATGCTTTTCAGCTTTTTCAAGGTTCTTTCATTTATCATAATCCTACTCCTCTGACCTGCAAGTGAAAACCTTTTTTTATAGCTAAAGTGTCTGTCTGCTCTTTTAACTGTTAGTGTTTCAGACACTTATTACTTGCCATGAATTTATTTCAATTAACTTTTCTATCATAATCACCAGTTATTTTTCTGCAAAGATGAAGTGCTAATGCACTCCTTGCCCTCAAGGGGTAAAGTTAAAA
>NW_015512150.1:6849-7397 GCF_001515645.1 Sinocyclocheilus grahami | reverse complement strand
AAAAAAAAAAGACGGACATATTCATATTTATAAACTTAAAAGTGTATTTAACATTTTTGTGCATTTTATAAACAGTGTTGTAACTATTGTTTAAACATTTTAAGTAGAAAAATCTGTGTGCTTTCCTGAAGCTCAAACAGTAAGATCATCCCAAAGCCAAAATTATGGGTCCGATTCCCATCAAAACTGGGCACCAAAACGTCAACGCAGTGTAAATTTCTTTGGATGAAAGCATCTTCCGAATGCGTAAATGTAAATACCCTTAGAGGGTAGTTGGGAAATCTGATCAAACTGATCCAAAAACAAACATCAGAATCATAATAGAAATTTTGTATGCACATTCCACAACACATCAGGTTGTCGAAACTGTGCATGCATGCTGATGAATCTAAAAGAGAAAAAGTGACAAAATAGCAAGAAAAATGATGGTTAAAGAGTATTTTTGACAACTCAAAAATAGACATAGTTCCAGTCCTGGCTTCTGATTGGTCAATATAGCTTCGCTGCTTAGCTAAACACATTCTGTGTTTGTGAACTTTTTTTTTTTT
>NW_015512150.1:4940-5530 GCF_001515645.1 Sinocyclocheilus grahami | reverse complement strand
ATAGAAATCTTTTGTAACATTATAAATGTCTTTACTGTCAATTTTGAACAATTTAATGCAATTTCGATGCATTAATGCATAATTTAATGAATAAAAGTATTAATATCTGACCCCAAACTTTTGAACAGTAGTGCATATAACAAATGATTAAGTCTAGCGTCAGTGCAAAAACAGCTTCACATTATGAGTTAAAGACACAAGACACTAAATTGAAAGGATAGTTGCGACTCATATTGCCCTTTAATATCTAGCTCTTCCTTTGAAAAATCTCAAACTTTTCACATTGTTGTATAATTTGCTTTTACATCTAAATAATGTAAAGCCAGATTTATATATTTGGATGCATGAAATATCACTACCATATCAGTTACAGGTTAATATATTTGGGGCAGTATTGGATATGTTAGTCGATGTTGGATATTTGTGCATATTGAATAATTGTGCATCATTATTTTCTCTATTTTTACATTTAGATTCCTTTTGCTGACACATAAGAATTTTTTTTTTACCCTATTTTATGAAACATTTTTAAATAGAATTGAAAAACACTTTAATGTAATCTTCAGAATTTAATGAACATCATTTTTTTT
>NW_015512150.1:2338-2914 GCF_001515645.1 Sinocyclocheilus grahami | reverse complement strand
AGCTGATGCAAGCTTGACTCACGTGACCTGCCAGAACTAATGTTAACGCTTAATTTTAACTTTAAATCATCGTTTCAATATTTGTTTGTCATGCTTTAAAGAAGTACACTTATTTTGATGTGCTGACTAACGCACATGTACTTGATTATCATTTTAGCTGTAGTGTGTTATTTGATATTATATTTAAAGTTAAGATATTTTAAATGTACTACATAGCAAGCAACAAATTACAAATATATTTAAATATGTGACACAAGTTTTGATAATATTTTAGTTTACATAAATGCTTGTCAGTGCATTCAACAGTACCATATTTATAATGATCATAATTCTAAACAAATCAAGTCTATTTATTTCATAATTTCACATTTTATTTAGTGTTTACTCGCTGTTTCTAATGAATTGGAAAATGTACTTGCAATTTCTGAGTGAAAATTGCTTCTTTTTTCATAAGTATGTCAAAAAAGCACTAGATTTCAACAGCATTTAATATAAAGTATAATAAAATAATATTAATAAAAAATAATATTAACATGTAATTAAGTGCCTTAAAACATTACTTCCAGTTATATAATT
>NW_015512150.1:0-569 GCF_001515645.1 Sinocyclocheilus grahami | reverse complement strand
TTTTGTGCTCCAGGGTCACATATTTTGACCTCTCTATTTAGTTGGTTACAGTTTACTTTTCGAATATACTAATAATATTTAGGGTTGACGTGCATGGTTAAAAGATACATATAAACAAATAATTTACATGAAATTGGAAATGAAATCGTTGAAAAGGGTATTTATTTATTTACTTTTCCTTTTTTTTATCTGTTTGTCATGAGGTACCAAAAACATCATAATCTATTTCAGCTAAATCTTGTAAAGTCCTCAGCACTTCTCAGATGGGCGTCTGTGCTCGGGACTAAGAGGTGAAGATGGCTCTTGCTGTCTCAGCGGTGTACGAGAAGCTGAGTTTGTTCATGGGCTGCTCCACAGGCTCTGCCCCTCCTTCAGGAAACCGTGCATTGGAGAGACAGAGCCCCTGCCTGCAGGAGCATCAGACAGCAGCCCTCACATTAGCATGGGATGCACTTCTATGCTAATTCCTGTCAGCTCTCCACGGCACCCCTCCGGGATGCTACAGCCACTTCAAACCAGGCCACTGATACAGGACAGGGTCTAATCCAACTTAAACAAAAATATAACTT
>NW_015512149.1:28068-28490 GCF_001515645.1 Sinocyclocheilus grahami | reverse complement strand
TGCTACTGTTTATTATTTATTAATATAGGCTACTGTTAATTATTGCTTATTTTCTTAAATATAAATGATTTGTAATTGAGCAGAAGACACTCACACCATGTGTCGCGCTGCGCTGGAACAGCTAAAAGTCTGTCTACACTGGACAAAGCGAATAACAAGCGAATAATAAAGCGAATAACAAGCGACAAAAAAAATCATTTGAATGTTGTGTCCATCAAAAATAGAACAAGGCATCAGTTTACTGACGGTTTAGACAACATCACTGATTATAATGGGTTTTATTGCATTTTCTCATGTCGCGCCACTCACGTCCGGCGTAGACACGGTGTAAGTTTTTTTATAGCCCAGCTTGTTTTTAATGTTTTTAGGAAATATCTGTGTTGACTGCATGATCCTATCATTGTATTAACTGCCATGCGAGC
>NW_015512149.1:8188-9326 GCF_001515645.1 Sinocyclocheilus grahami | reverse complement strand
GGCCGTTGGCGCCCTCTGCAGATTTTCACCTTTCAACATAATCATGAATCTGCAAAACTTGTGTAATGCTCTGACTAGTCAATGCATATTAAAGTCACAAATATTATCCAATTTAATTCTATTACAGTATATTACAGTTGTGTTACAGCCTAATGTGCATGACACGCATATGAAATAAGACAAGATAATTGGCAGATTACTCGATTACCAATATAAATCACCAGTGACAGCCCTAATTCTGTGGCCTCAAAGCACTATGATGTTCCCACAACTTACACACAGCCACGACAAAACGAATGAACCAAACATGTCCCTTCCCAGTCACCGTACAAAAGAACAGCATTTATTTGAAACCAAAATAATTTGTAACATTATAAATGCCTTTACTGTGTCGCTTTTGATCAATTTAATGCGTCTTGCTGAATAAAAATACTAAAAATAAAGTAAAATAAACGAGTCAAAAATTGGGAATGGTAGTGTAATTATTTACACTATGATACCACAATTCCACAATACTAGTTGCAAGGGGTTGAAGTAAAACTTTATAAATTTGTAAAAAGTAATTAAGATGTATCTGAACACCATAATTATAATACTTGCCTACCCCTTTACAGTTAGCCCTAATATTGTCATCAGATTTTCCCCTCCTGAGAGCAAGGTGTAGAATAGTGGTCTTCACTATTTTAATTTTTTCATGAGAGCCACACTGATAGGACAAAGGCAATAAGATTTGATACTTTGCTTTTTTTCCGCAAAGTATCAAAAGTTATATCCAGTCATAAACAGCACGTCTGCTTATCAATCGGTCATCCCTGAGCATACAATATGCAATGCAATATAAAGAGGGGTGGGGGGATTCGTTATCATTTACCAGTCAAATTTGTAACTGAGACGAGATGATTTCCCTTAATGACTAAAGCAGGATTACCTTAACGCTGGGAAGCCCATCATGTATCTAACCATCCAAAAGCACATTCGGCGTTAAGAGCTGGAAAGATTGTCAAAACTGGCAACTCTGCAGTGAGTCAGTGTCATGGACGTAAGGGCAGAGCAAGTTTAAATATCTTTTCTGGTCTATATTTACATCTTGTAATGCTACTGTTTATTATTTATTAATATAGGCTACTGTTAATTATTG
>NW_015512149.1:6249-7156 GCF_001515645.1 Sinocyclocheilus grahami | reverse complement strand
AACTGAGGATGTTTGTGAAGGTTCTCAGCACCAGAGGAAACAGAAAGCGCCCTGAATGACTGAAGTCTGCATTTTTGCAAACAAGGTTTGCCAGGTTTGCGTAACAAAACCAGCCCAATTGGTAATCAAAACTACCCTAATCACAGCCAGAACTAGCGCAATCGCGTTTCAGGTGAAAATGGCCATCAAAATCTTAAAATATATATATATATAAATTATATATAAATACAATTAAAATTTCCTCCAACATCATGCTCCAGGGGGTCCCACCTTGGTTGAACTCTGGCAGGGGATTTCGCTTCAATGCGCAGACTAAAGAAAATAGCTTGTGACAGCTGTATAAAATTTGCCCAATTCCAAAAATTGTGAAAACTATGGATTTGGCAACACTGAGCAAATAACACATTTTTGCAAATAATGTAAATCCAAATGTAACAAAATAACAAAAAAAAGGGGGCAGTCTTGGTTGTATGTTGAGATCTGGGTGATAAGCATGAACTTGCAGTACACTAAATGATTGATTTTACGTGCTTTACTTGATTACGTGTTAAAAAAAATGGAGGACTCATAGGAACTCTGTTTTGGGTGTACTGCAGCAGAAAAAGTCAAAGCAGCCAGAGTCAAGGGTGAGGTGGTGAAGTTTTACCTCCAGCATGACCACACAGATCTGTTTGACACACTCGATGATGGACAGCGGGGTCCCAGCGATAGTAATGGCTCTCTCAGTAGAGTTAGGCAGCATGTCTCCAGCCACCTGTACCTGAGCTCCTGTCGACTACAGACAGAAACAGAGCTTAACGGTCATCTTCACCAGCCAATAAAGCCCTTCATTTCCCATGTGACGCATTTCAGTGGAGCACAGAGTGACCTCGCTCACCTCCCTGATCTCTTTGATCTTGCAGCCGCC
>NW_015512149.1:0-218 GCF_001515645.1 Sinocyclocheilus grahami | reverse complement strand
TGTATCCTTAATCACTTCAGATTTTTCTTCCAATATCTCATCGTGTATCGCCAACAGTGAGCTTTGCTCTGCGTGGTATTTTTTCTGCTGGCGCCTCCGAGCACACTTCCAGAAAACTCATTCCTTGGAGACGCGAGTAATAACTTGCTGGTGTGTTTGGGATCATTGTCCTGCAGTGCGCTTGAGCTTGAGGTCACAAACTGACGGCTGGACATTCT
>NW_015512148.1:7522-9328 GCF_001515645.1 Sinocyclocheilus grahami | reverse complement strand
GGCTATTGATTGCTCAAGCCTGCACAGCTTGAGGCTATGACTACCAAGTCAGGGGTCACTTTATGAAGCCCTGTTTGAAGTGAAAGGTGTGGTCAGCTACACACCACATAAATGATCTCCAATTACTAGTTTTTTTGTTGCCCTGAAGCACTTCCTCTCATGGATTAATCAAACAGACAATGTGCCTATCATGTCATTCATTAGATGAGGAAGGACTGATCCCACTCTCATCCAAAGCTCTTTGAAGTCAGTCAACGGAATAGAGGTGCAGATTTTTCATCCAGGGGAGGTCATTATGTCAGTGCCCAAATTATATCTCATAAATTATAGCACTTTGGAAGGACCAATGTAAATTTTATTCATCACAATGAGAATCTATGATATCTCATGAAATCTATTCATTAGTAGCTGGTGCTGGATATCATTTTTCTATATCTTTTGCAGTGCATTGTGGGGGCTACAGTAAAGCCATGCTATGTACTGTAGTAGTAAATGGTTTCCGGGTATATGTGTATTTACTCTGTTTAGAAGGGCATGGTTACATCATGGGCATTATTAAAGGGCTGTCTGTGGATGTCCCATAGTCATGTGTTGTATCAACTGAATGGGAATGTTGTAACTACTGTTCCCACAAGAATAAAAGCCCTTCAAGTTCTGTCTCGTATGAAAAGTGCTGTGGCTGTACCATGGTACAGCGAGGAACATGATATTCACATGGTACTATGTAATTCAAGGAATTTTAAATTTTTGTTATAATTTAAAAATGTAAATGTAAATTGTAATGAATCGAAAGTTCAAAATAATATAAACATTTTTGTACTTACTGCATCCTTGCTGACCCGAACATTTTAACAGAAGTGTGACTGCTATTATATAGTGGTTGACCGATATATCGCCAAGGCCGATATATCGGCCGATATTTGGCTTTTTTTTTATATCGGCATCGGCCGATACATTTTCCTGTTTGGCCGATGCGTTCAAGGCGGACTGACTTTTATTTTGACTGCGCTGACAACGGCAGCGCCTGAGCACAGTGCTCACATTCTCTCTCTTGTTCGCCGTCGTCGTTAACAGTTCTGTCTATTACGGATAGAAGTCTGTCTAATAATCAGATAGAATGGTTAAACAAAAAAATTAAAATGTATACAAAAAGTATTATAACGATTGCTTTTATATTATTAGTAGTAGAAAGGCAAACATTATAATACATTCTTGTTTGCCCTCAGCATTCAGCAAATACGCATTTATATCATTTAAACAAATCTTTGAATGACTAATGAACATTTAATTTCACAAAGCTTGCAAACTTAGTCCTATCCAGTTGTGAGATCTTGTGAAGTGTGCATTTGTATCCTGCATGATCGCGTGCTCTCTGCGTGACGGTCGATCCGTGTGAATTGAATGTGGACATGTGTATAGTTCAGCTTCACTGGAGACGCGCGATCAACAAACTTTAAACTCGTGATTTCAAATTATGCTGCGCTTTATGCATTTGCCCACTGCCATATTCATGTCATTTCCACTGTGTTCTGTATGTAAAATGAGTGTTACCTTGGCTTTATTTGAAAAAATATGATTCTCAATTCCTAATCCACACAAACTTCCAAGAATACTGAGTGCCCTGTTGGTTACAGCGTTTACTTCCTTTTTTATTATATTATTTATTAAATATTTATTTATTTGTGAAAAATATTTTGTCATCTAAAGTACAACTATGTTTATTTAACACATTTACTTTTTGAACATTAATTAAAATTAATACAATTATATCGGCCACCCTGCTTTCCAAGATATCGGCATCGGCTG
>NW_015512148.1:0-1420 GCF_001515645.1 Sinocyclocheilus grahami | reverse complement strand
ATTCATATTTATTTTAGAACTACAGTAACATCTTCTGATTTCTCTCAACATGGGGACAGGAGAGCTGTCAGTCAATAAATTGAAAAAAAAAGTAACTTGCATTACTTATTTGAAAAAGTAACTCAGATATTCTCTTGTAAATTAAAAAAGTAATGCATTACTTTACTAGTTACTTGAAAAAAGTAATCTGATTACATAACTCACGTTACTTGTAATGCATTACCCCCAACACTGGCTGGAAGTGTTCAAATAGTACTCATACACAACAACTAAAATGAGCAGCACTATGCACTTTTTGTTTTTGTTTGTTAAAAATGTTGGCTGGGGTTTAAACAAACAAAAAATACTGGTTGGGTGACTTACAACATAACATGTTATCTACTAACATGTTCTACAGACTCTTATTAACTTTTCTTAATGCTGAGCAGTATTTACCACAAGTTTTTTTTTTCCAAATAGCGATAATCAAATTAGGTTTTAATGATAATTAAAATATTAAAACGGTAATACTAACCATTGGGACTTTTAATCGTGGTTTATCGTCAAACCAGCGATCGTTTCATTCCTACAGTAAGTCAATCTAAAACCTTCTGCTTTTACTCACCATGTCCTTAACGTGCGTTTTCTCCAGTGCTTCCCAGATCTGTGCATCTGTATACTGATCCCAGGGATCCAGATTTGATCTGTTGGTTATATAAGCAACTTAGTCAGCATAAACTGACCCTAGTCTTACTGCACACGCTTCATCAAGAGGATGTTTGTCTTTGTAATCTTTCATCAAAATGTAATTACTTGCTCTACTTCTGAAATGCCATTCAAAAGTTTGGGATCAGGAAGATGTTTAATGTTTTTGTAAGAAGTCTCTTCTGCTCATCAAGGCTGCATTTATTTGATCAGAAATATAGTAAAAACAGTAATATTGTGAAATATTATTACAATTTAAAACAAGTGTTTTCCATTTGAATATATTGTTAAAATGTAATGTATTTCTGTGATGCGCAGCTGTATTTTCAGCATCATTACTCCAGTCTTCAGTGTCACATGATCTTCAGAAATCAGTATAATATACTGATTTATTATCAGTGTTGGTTCTGCTGCTTATTATTTCTTTGGCAACTTTGATACTTTTTTTTAGGATTCTTTGATGAATAAGGTTAAAAAGAACAGAATTTATTAAAAATAGAAATCTTTTCTAACAATATCACTTTTTATCCATTTAACACATCCTTGCTGAATAAAAGTATTCTAAAAGTTTCTTTAAAAAAAAAAAAAGAAGAAATTTACTGACCCCAAAACTTTTTTTTTTTGGAATAGTTGTGTAGGCTATATTTAACACACAATATTTATTTTGAATAAATACTGTTCTTTTTAACTTCTTATTTATCAAAGAATCCTGAAAAAATATCACAGGTCCCAAAAA
>NW_015512147.1:8078-9328 GCF_001515645.1 Sinocyclocheilus grahami | reverse complement strand
CAGCTAAATATAGATGCCGAGTATAAAGCTTTAAAATATGGTCACAACTAAAGCTCATTTAAAGTGTTTAGACAAAAACTGAAAAAAGGGATTTATTAAATGTTCCTCTTATTCCTCTTTTTTCCAGTTTTTTTTTGTTAGCCTATTTGCTGTTGCATGTGTTATAGTCACATTTTTAATATGTTGTATAGTTAATTTTCATCAATATGCTAAAGTTCATCAAATTTAATGTCAACGCAGTTGTGATTAAATCAGTTGTTTTGAATTTTACTCAGAGCCAAGGCTATATGTTTCTGAGTTTGTTAAATTTAATTTTGGGTTTGTTTAATAGTATATATATATATATATATAAATTACAAGTTTAACCAAAAATGGTTCACTTGACCTAAATTCACCTCGCCCTATTGATTTAGTTTATGGATGTACTTATCATTGTCATAGTCACCTGGCTATGTAAATTAGTAAATTAATAATAATAATAATAATAATAAAATTGTTCCCCCATGAGAAAGTTTTGTTAAGTTAAGTTCAACTTATTACATCAAATCAGTTTGACCAAAACCAACTCAATTGTGTTTACACAACTAAGCAGATTTATCTGAATGAACTAAATTAAATTGTGTGTTAAAACCTTTCTTCAATTAAATTAAGTGTAATGGTAATGAATTAATTTAGTCTGTATTGTAACACTGCTAGTCACTCTTTCAGAACCTTATCTCATTCGTTCATTACAGTTATATATAAATATTTAGTCTACATAACTGTTTCAAATCAAGCACAAGATCTTTGTAACGAGAACATTTGGTTAATTCATCAAAACACAACAGTATATTCTTTCAGTTTAATACTTTTAGCAATCGGTTAATTCAACGATGGATGCATGTTGCAAACAGTTCAACAGGATCTATATAGAAATGTATAGATTTACCAAATAATTCACTGATTAAACATTAAAATCATTTAGATTAAATCATAGACAAACATAATAAATCGAATGAGAAGAGAGGCAAATGATTGTGAAATCATAACTTTCAGAGTTTCAAGACAGTCAAATATTATTTGTGGATACCATAGAAATGAATGAAGTAGTGCCCTAAACCGAATATTATCTGTTGCAAAAAAAGAGCTCACTCCAAAATAATAATTATTATTAGTTTTTTTTTTATTGAATCACTCATATTCAACATTTTACAGTAGCCAGGGGGTGAAGACAACAACAACAACAACAATAATAATAATAATAATAATAA
>NW_015512147.1:4297-5152 GCF_001515645.1 Sinocyclocheilus grahami | reverse complement strand
CGCTGGGTCAAAACGCTTTTGATAAATAATTAGTTGCTAAACGGTTGTCATCCTTTTGTAGTATGAAAAAGCCTTATCTGGAATATTAAAACTTTTGTAAGATTAATTTAAACATGTTAAATAAAATGAATATTACTGTGTTCTGACAGACAGCGAAACCTTTGATGTGATGGAACTGGCAGAGCATGTCAAGAAACAAAGGTGGTGGAACAAAATGTTTGGCAAAAATAACTCTGGACCAGCTGCTGAGAAGTACTCCGTTGCAACACAGTTGGCCATTGGAGGAGTGAGCGGCTGGTTAGTCGTTATGTGTAACATTGATGCGGCTCAAAACACTGAGTAGAGTGTAACCAAACAGCTGACTCTTGTGTTTCTGTTAGGTGTGCAGGGTACTTGTTCCAGAAAGTTGGGAAGCTTGCAGCATCAGCTGTAGGTGGAGGCTTCTTTTTGCTCCAGGTAAATTCTAAAACCTGTAAAAACCAAGTGCTTATCATAATTGTTACGTTGAGAGCGTATATTATTTATGATTGTTTAAAGATATAAGCAGCCTCCGATGCACTTTCAGATTGCTCATCACACAGGCTACATTACAGTAGACTGGAAAAGAGTTGAGCAAGACATGAACAAGGCTAAGAAGCAACTGAAGCTGAATTCAGACAAGCCTTCTAAAGAAGTGAGAACAAAATTTAATGAGGTAAGAAAAACGTATAATTTGTATATGGGTCAAAGACGTTAAGATGTCCACATCAAAAGAAATTTGCAAAAGTGATTTTATGTCCAGAAAGCACATTAAATGTACACTTTATATTAAAATATAACCCAGCGCTGGGTTAAAAAGGGACAAACCCGGCTATT
>NW_015512147.1:2658-3118 GCF_001515645.1 Sinocyclocheilus grahami | reverse complement strand
GCAGGTGCAAGTATTTGTCAAGAAAAACATTGTTCTCACAGGAGGCTTTGCTGGTGGATTTCTGCTTGGTCTGGCTTCATAGGATCTCTCATTGTAACGTCTTATACTCCGAGGATGTCATCTAACATCAGATTACAGCTTTTGTGTGATATTGCAGCTTATATTTAACTCGGCACTAGTTAGATCAAGATTTGATTCTTAGGATGTGTTCATATAGATAGAAAACATATATCGATGCTAGAATGTATGGTTTCAGTTTTTGGATTGTGCATTGTTTTTAGTTTGTACTTGAACATTTTGCTATATTATTTTGGCACAAACTATTTTTGACACAAGACTTAAAAAGTGAGCTTATTTAAACATGTAAATAGTCGAAACATTTGAAATCGGCCCTTTAAAAACCCATATCTGACCTTGCAGTTGTACGTCATGCTGACTAAGCTGAGTGCATTTAAAACTC
>NW_015512147.1:0-394 GCF_001515645.1 Sinocyclocheilus grahami | reverse complement strand
AAATGACAATAATATTGCTTATCGCAATTATTTCTGGGGAAATATATCACACAACAAAAAGTTGTTATCGTGACAGGCCTAATCAGTCACCCCATTTGACATGAAATATTCACTTGAAATATCTCTGAGGAAGTTAACAGTTCAATCATTTAACCACACATTCACACGTTTACAGTTCGATGTCACTTATGGTCACATGTGAAGTTCAAATGTTCAAGTGTTTACATTTATTTGACATTTTATGATATAATTAATTATTCGTTTTTTTTATCATCTCACAAACCCACAGCAGTTCTTACATTAAGCCCAGTTAGGAAACCTTGGTGTAATGTAATGTTCAATGCAATTTGTGATGTTGATATCAAAAACTGGAATGTTTTTTCTCTCTCTTTGC
>NW_015512146.1:9105-9329 GCF_001515645.1 Sinocyclocheilus grahami | reverse complement strand
CTACAAAAATGACCAGCACTGAAAAAGCAGCAATGAGGCCGTCTCAGATAAGGTTTTGAACATAGCATAAAATTCAGGTTTCTTTTGGTTCTTATTTTAGGTTTAAGATGCTTCCAAATAGCAGAAATGTATTGTTTTTTAACCCATGTAACACACTACTGTTAAAAAGTTTGGAGTCAGTATGATTTTTTGCTAAGCAGCACAACTGTTTATCTTGAGCAGCA
>NW_015512146.1:6832-7710 GCF_001515645.1 Sinocyclocheilus grahami | reverse complement strand
ATTATATCGCGATACATATTGATGTTGAATTATTGTCCAGCCCTAGTTGAGAATAAGTTATATTTTAACATTAAAATAAAAGCATTTTTAGTCATGTCATTTTTATTCTACCAATACCAAAAGGGTCTGTCCTCATTTCCAGGCCTTGTGCATCACTGGCAGTGTCAAAGGTTTGCTCTAGATCTGAAATCTGTAATTTCATTCTTTTCAGCATTAAATACAGCATATACTAGACTACTGAATGTAAATAAATACAGTGTCAGGTGAACTTATCCAGCATATGGCTTGCAGCACATGAAATGTGCTCTACAGATAAACATTTGGTACCTACAAGCAGTGATTGTAATAAATGCTTTTCACAAGCTCATAAATGATAGTAGCTGCTCTGTGATTACTAAAACAAAACTAAAGTGGTACAGATTACCAGTGGTTTCCAAAGAAGGTATACAGATTCAAAACAAAAACAGATGAAATGCTGATTAGTAGTTGCCAGTATCAAGTCATGAAATACCTTAAAAATTGACAGGCCTGAAGAAGTAAATCCTTAGAGTAATTATGAGTGATTCAAAAATTCATAGAAGTTAATTGAGTAAAAACGTGTGGGAATGTGTAGAGAAGTATAAGAGATTGGTTCAGAAAGACTGGTTTGACAGGACAAACCTAGCACAATAAGGTACTGAAAGCAAAACAGTTGAGATGAGCAGTGTTTTTGTGGTAGTGGTAACGGATGTTGACTGCTGTTTACAGGCATGTTGGCTGACGTGTGTTTTAGAAACGGGTAGAGGACAGCAGCTTCACAGTCTGGAGGGGGAGAGCAGCACCTCTGAGTAACACACAAGAGGAACCTCCCTGTGATGACCACAGGGGGCGCTATTCAT
>NW_015512146.1:3807-6225 GCF_001515645.1 Sinocyclocheilus grahami | reverse complement strand
CACTTTTGATCAATTTAATGCACCCTTGCTGAATAAAAAAAACTATAAAAAGTTCTTAAACTAAAAGTCCTTCAAAAAAGAAAATCTTATTGACCCCAAACATTTGAATGGTTATGTAACAGATCACCGAAGCCAATGTCATGACACCTACTTGGTTATGTTTTTGGTTTTGAATCTGTCCATCCATTTTACCTGAAGCAACTCTTCAGACGGGAGAAACATTCCACTGTCAGACTGGTTGTCCTAAAGTAAGATAATAAAAAAAAAAGTCAATCTCAACTTCACCCAAGTGAAATTCAACTATATTCTAAAACACTTACATCAGGGATTTCTTTGTGTAGATCCTCAAAAGTGCTGATGGCTTTGATTTTCCCAGCGCTAAAATACATATAAAATTATTTTAATTTAATTGTACTTTAACATTTTTCATTTTATTTAATAATTAATTTGAAAAGTTGTAATGATTTAATTTAATATTTACTTTGTTTAAATTGAATTTTTATTTAATATTTATTTGAATAAAATTAAAATATTAACAATATTAACAAGTGTATTTTTTAAATATATTTTGAATTGTAATTATTGTATTTCACATGTAATTGTACATATTCAGTTAATACGTTAACATATTAACATACATTTGTACCTTGAAGTTCCCAGTGTTTTCTGGCTTATGTCATTCTCTTCGAGGTGCGCTGTGACCGTATTTCCTTCTCCAGAAATAAAAGTGTTCAGTGGGACATAATCCTTTCCATCCTGTTAAAGAAAAAGTGTGTGCAAAAAAAAGTTCTGACCGGTCAAATAAAAACAAGGAAAATGGCTTAATAAACACACTAAATAATGTCCCACCTGTTGGACGCAGGTCTGCAGTAGGTCTCCCAGTATCTCCACAAGAGCAGAGAAAGAAGGTCTGTCCTCAGGGTTATTTTCCCAGCATGCCATCATAATGCTATATCTGTCAGACAAATCCCACAAGCTCATTATTAGCAATGTATTGGTTCACGGGACAATGATTGAACATGTTTTATATGGTGTATACAGGGGTGAGAACTGACATCTCTGGGGTGCTGTACTCAGGAGGACACATCCGAGTCCCCTGCTTCAGTCTGTGACAAAAATCCTCATCAATGTTGAGCCCCGGGTACGGAGACGCTCCTATGGACCAGAAACACTGTTACATGGGACTGTTCTGAGGTCAGAGATAGATGTGGGGATCAGTCACTTTGTTATAAAGTTTCACTTTCATGCTTTCTAATGAGTTTCTCACTTTCATTCTCTTGCTATGACATGGCAGAATGACAAATGTCGATAGTTCTATTGTGCCATATTTCAAAGGGATTGTGTTATGAAAAAAATTATCTGTGGCATGTGCCGAATGCTTGAATTATCTGATGTACATAAAGAGTATTGACATCACCAAGTGAGAAGATCTCCCAGAGCAGAACTCCATACGACCACACGTCACTCTGAGTGGTGAAGACTTTGTCGAAGATCGATTCAGGTGCCATCCACTTCAGTGGTAACCGTGCCTTCAATGCAAAACACATTCATTACACACATTTGGCCCTGATCATTCTTTATATTGTTGACCATAAACTTTAATTTATTCATGGCAGAACACTCACATCTCCCTTGCGCACATAGTCTGGGTCTTTGTATACGTCTCGGGCCAAACCAAAATCACATATCTTCACCACATTGTTGTTGGACAACAGGATGTTTCTGGCAGCAAGGTCACGATGAATGCACTGAAAACATGAAAAAAAACTTCAACCAATTCCATATTCATGTTCATATACCATGATGCAGACAGGAAGATGTTTTACCTTGTGAGAAGCGAGAAACTCCATACCTCTGGCTACCTGAAAGCTGTAAGAAATCAGGTCTTCGAGCAGCAGAGGGTTGTTGGATTCAAGAAGAGAACCTGCAGAAGACAAACAGTAAGACTTTAGTCTCTTTAATGAACTGACCCAAAATATCTAATTTTAATATTAAGATCAAAATTAGATTTGTTTTAGATCCTATCCTAATTCAACTATTTGAATAGTTCACCTAAAAATGAAAATTCTAAAAATGAAAATTCATTATTTACTCTCATGCGCTGCCAAATCTGACTTTATTTCTTCCATGTAACACAAAAGGTGAATTTTTGTACAATATCCTGAAGAATATTTTTGATCCATGGAAGAAAGACAGTCATACAGGTTTGGAACGACACGACAGTAGTACTAGCTTTCAAAGGTTTGTGGGTGTTAAAATGTTTTAATGTTTTTGAAAGAATTATTTCTGCATTTATTTGATCAAAAATACAATAAAAACAGTAATATTGCTCAGTATTTTTACAATTTAAAATAACTCTTTTCTATTTTAATTTATTATAAAATGTAATTTATTCCTGTGATGACAAAGCTGAATTTT
>NW_015512146.1:0-575 GCF_001515645.1 Sinocyclocheilus grahami | reverse complement strand
ATTTTTTTTCCTGGATTCTTTGATGAATAGAAAGTCCAAAAGAACAGCGTTTATTTGAAATAGAATTTTTTGTAACAATGTTTTTACTGACACTTTCGAACTAATAAAATGTATCGCTGCAGAATAAAATAATAATAAAAATGTCTTACTGACCCCAATCTATACAGTAGTGTTTATCCAGTAGATGGTGAGTTAAAGGTGATTTTCATTGTTTACAAGCTGCTAAATTAATATTGTTCTGTTTTATAACAATTATTTATTTATTAATTATTATTATTAAATTTACACTTGCCATAAACATAACAGAGTTAAAATAATAATAGTACAAATTCAAATTTATTCTCAGGTCTTGAGACAATGGACAAAGCAGTAGCTTACTTTGAACCCAAATGTGGGCAGAGCTCTCCACAGACCCTCTTTCATTGGTGGCCTCACAGGTATAAAGTCCGTGGTCTGCAACAGTAATTCGGTCGATATGAAGAGTCCCTTCCTCTGGAAACAGCATAATTCCTGTCAATAAATGAAACATGTACAGGTGCATCTCAATAAATTAGAATGTTGTGTAAAAGTTCATT
>NW_015512145.1:6921-9008 GCF_001515645.1 Sinocyclocheilus grahami | reverse complement strand
GAACCCGCCGATTAAAAAGCAGAAGCCAGGAAAGAAACCAAAACCACACAGAGGAACTGAGGAGAAAGCGTAAGCACACACACATGCAATAAAGGGGTCTATACGTGTACTGTACGTGTCAACTACGAAGACACCTAGGAAAAAACAGTTTTTTTTTTATTTTGCTTCCATAACTTGTCTTCTTTCAGACTAGTGAAAAGAAAACATTAAGAAAACGCACATAAGTGTTGTTTTTTTAATCTATTTGTGTCTGTAGATTTCAAATACAATACATACATTTCAAGGCCATTTTCTCAAAATGAATCTGAAATCTTCACTTCAGCAGCACTCACATACACCAAAGTGTTAGTTTATTCCTGTTTATGTTCTGAATGTTTTGACTGAAAAGTTTGTTCATTCGCCTGATTTATCTCACATTTTATTCCTAAAAACAGGATGCAAATTCAATTGTTTCTGGCTGTTGACAGTATTTTCTGATTTATGGAGTGATAAAAACAGATATCCTAAATCCCTCTGTAAAAGACTAAAAACAAAACAAAACAAGAATTTTAAACCTGGCTTAATCCAGTGTTCAGATTTCTGTTCTGAAAATACATGCACATTTGTACATATTTAATTAGATAATGGCTAATTTCCAATTTAAACATAACATTTCAGAAAACAAAATAATTGCCTTAATGTATGTGGTTAATCGACTGGGAAAGTATGGTGATACATATTAGTTCAAATGTTTGTCATATTCACCTGTAATGTTCTGCCTTAACTGAGAATTTTTGCGTGCAAAGTGCTCTATTAAAATGTCAAAGGTGGTATTAATTAAATCAAGTTAATTAGAAAATAATTAGAATGAATCAGATTAGGAAATGAAATGTGTAAGTATTGAGCAGCAGCTCAATTAGAGCGGCGAGTCTCTTTGGGTCTCCTGCTGTCAGCGTTTCAAATCCTCCTCGGCTGAGCTGATTGAGGCTGGATGAGGACTGATTGTGAGCTGCAGTCACACAGATGAAGTGTGTCATTTGACAAATTGTGCCTTGTACGGCGTTCAGTCCTGTAGCGTGTGATGCAGACCTTCATTTCCACTCTGATAAATGAACTGGAGGTGATTTCATCTGGACTAGTCAGCTTGATCAGCCTCAAAGAGATTAAAAATGCATGTTTCTGGCATGATATCGGGACAGCGGGCACTGAATTAAACATGAGGTCATGTGACAACAATGTAGAGTACTACTGTTTAAAATGCTTCTTGCATAATGCATGTTTTAAAATAGTATTCAGTGCATGTTGGCATAGTATGCAGTCTGTGAATATTGCATTTTTTCCCCCCATTAGTTATAGTAATAAATGTGTTACAGCGTGTAATAATCTTTATTAACGTTATATCAAAATGTAGTCCATTTTAGTTCAGGTCCATTAAAAAATATTATATAATTTGAAGGATAGATTAATCTTTTGGTTTCAAATCTCTATCGTTTTTGTATTTTGTTTCAGTGCATTGTCCTGTTGCAAAACAGAGTATTTTAAATCCGGGTGCTTTTGTGTTTTATCCTCCAAGATTTTGTGTTGTTTCACTCCTTTATCAGTTTTGTAGTCCGTTCCTCAGAGATGCATGTATAAAACGTTTCTTCCACTGCCGTGTTTGGCTGTTGGGTCGCTGTGCTCATTGTGATGCTGGAACGGGTTTGTGAGCATCTTTAGCACTTTAAGCATGAAGGCCCAAAGTTGGTTTAGTCGTCTTCCTCCAGTGTGTTTTTGGTTGAGTTCCAGTTGCGATCTCTTCCAGTGTTTTGCTGTTGTCTGGCGCGGTTTGAGGACTGTAACTGCTTTAGGCTTGACAGCTTCTCTTATACAGACTCTTCGTTTTGGAGGGCAGCCAGTCCTGGACAGATTCACATTTGTAAATGTCACCTTTCTAAACCTGGTCACCTGGTCTAAATTGTGCTTCAAGGTATAGTCAATGCCAGCGGCTGCCAGTGAGTTAAATGAACGCTTTTGAGGAAGAACTGTTTGCTGGTTTCATTTAGTGTTTTGTTTGATGCATGCAGTACATTCTTAAAAATAAAGGTGCTTCATGATGCCATAGAAGAACC
>NW_015512145.1:5428-5955 GCF_001515645.1 Sinocyclocheilus grahami | reverse complement strand
AAATAAGATATAAATACTAGATGGAAAACTTAAGCTTAGAAAACGTCAAAATGTTTAGTCAATTTTAATAGTTTTTTTTAATAGTTTAATAAAAACTATTAAAAATGACAAAGCTGAAATAACATAAATAGTAAATGGAAAGCTTACATTTAGAAAACTTAAAAATTTGAAATGTTGCCTTGGCTAACTGAAATAAGTAGAAACTGATATAAAAAATAAAGCTAAACAGAAATGTTAAAAAAAGTGGAAAATTAAAATGAATCTAAAATATTTTAAAATAAAAGCTCATTCAAAATATAAATAAATACTATAATAGTATATAAATAATACTAAAATAACAACCTGTTTTGGATGATTTGATTTGTCTGCCATGTCCTGGCGCAGGGTCATGATCGGAGGAGTGCGGGTTCGAGCGCTGTACAACTACACCGGAGAGGAATCTGATGAACTGTCATTCAAAGCAGGTGATCATGTGGAGATTCTGCAGTTACACTCTTAAAAATAAAGGTGCTTCACGATGCCATAGA
>NW_015512145.1:0-1849 GCF_001515645.1 Sinocyclocheilus grahami | reverse complement strand
GATTGCATCAGCTGTGGGGATGAAGACCACAACTCCCATGATTCCTCAGTCAAGGGGTCATCAAACTACGCCTTTGCCTCTTTGTTTATTTTGAATACGCGCCCTCTAGCGACGAAAATTACATATTGTGCCTTTAAGTAGGCCTACTATCCCAGATAGCACATGTACGTCTGCAAGATGTCTGTTAAAGATCGCTTCATCTGGAAAGCATCTGCTGTGTACAAACATCTGACAGACATCTTTAAGATGTCAGTTTTACATTCATTCTAAATCATAAACATCTTAAAGACATCTTCTAAACGTCTAATTGACATCTGATAGGAAACGTCCTATAGACGTATCGCAGATGTGCAAACACTCTAAAAAATACGTCTTGCAGATGAAATGCAGAGGTCAAATAGATGTCTCCGTGATGTATACCTGCATGTTAAATTTCTTTAGAACTATTTCAAACCAAAAATAGTACATTTTGACATTGTTTTCAATATACTATGATTTAGGATACATTCATTCTTATCTTGCATAGGACAAGCAAGTCTGTGACACAACGAGCAAACTGGTTTGAATTCAGTTTTGATGTAATTTTCACAAAAATAAGATCTTAATGGTTTGTGCAAAACAAGTTCTTGAGATTATAATGGTTAATAATATCAATGTCAAGCTAAGCTAAATATGTCCATATGTAGCAGGCCTTCGCGTCAGTATTAGTAACAGAAGCACATCGCGTTTCGGTGAGGCAGATACAGAGAACTCATTCACAACACACAAACAGAGTCCTCCACATGCTCGCGCACACACACATACATGGAAACCCACATCAGCACCCTCGGTGGGAAGAAAACGTGCACAATACGCCTCGAGATATTGACGCACAAACGCACCGGGTGAGAAATGAACACGCGGAAAGACTGAGGATCACATCCGCGCAGCCGTGACATTGTGAGCGCAGAAACCCACCGCACGACAGATGCGAATAAGGCATCGACAAAACTGATGACACAGCTGATGTTGGCCTTAAGAGAGGGGGTGATATAGACTGGGGAGTCGTTTATTGTTTGTTTATATTTGTCTGTGCGTGTTGTACGGAACGAGTGAGCTGAGGGAAGACAGAACATCCACTGCACCACTGTGTGACTGGATTCTTAATGGGAGGGGGATGGAGAGAAAGAGAGAGAGAGAGGTAGATGGCTTATCATTAAGTCATAATACATACTGGAGGACACAAGTGTGTGGGAAGCAGACAGAGTTCAACACAGAACCAGAGGAGAGATAAAACAGGGCTGCTAATATGAACTAACTACCACAAGCATGTTCAACATGCAGGCCAAGCACCATTACGACAGCTGGATCTGTTTATTCATTTATTCCTTTAATGAGAGAATCAGCATTACTAGTGGTCATCGACCTTTATAGGGACGGCAAAGACACTTTAATAAAAGAAGAAGCTGAAACTGAAATTGTGGTGCATTTTGAAATAAGTTGGTGCTTGAAACCAAGCTTGCATACAGTAGATAAGCATCAGTTTAGGTACTGGTGCATGCTGTAGGCCTCCCTATGTGAATTCAAATGATGCATTTTGCATTAGCGTTCCTGGTAATGCTTTAAAAAATAGCTTTCATTAATAACTTATGCCCTCATATGATGTTTAAAGGAATAGTTCACCCAAAAATGTCCATTTGTTTAAAATGTACTCAACCTCAGGCCATCCAAGATGTAGATGAGTTTGTTTCTTCATCAGATTTGGAGAAATGTAACACACTTGCTCACCAATGGATCCTCTGCAGTGAATGAGAGTCCAAACAGATGATAAAAACATCACAATAATTCACAAGTAATCCACACCACTCCA
>NW_015512144.1:8604-9339 GCF_001515645.1 Sinocyclocheilus grahami | reverse complement strand
ATGGGCGTGATGCATCTGTGTGGGTGACTTCTTGCCAGAATATATCCACAGTTTCCTCTTTTGAGATCACATTTAAATACATGAACAGGGATTCTTTGCACGTGTGCATGATAGAAATGGCTTTTCAGTATGTATATTAACAATGACATAAGGACTGGTGGATTATAAATGAATCACGTCTCTATCCAATATAATAAAGGCTTAATTGGATCGAATGGCGTTTTGATTAGTGCGTCAGTGTGAATATTCATCAGAAATCTGAGGATTTGTTTGTGCAGATTGTGATCTTGTTCCTTGCGCCCGTCTGATGTCTGAGAAAGCCTCCTTGTCCAAGCCATGTGTCTTGCTCTGTGTATTTTTTAAAAAGTTTAATATACAGCAGTGATTTGTGATGTTATAACTTTTCATTAGTATAATTACATATGTAACGTATTTAAATGCACAAACAAATTGTTTTATCACCGAGTTGACTGGACTTGCTGAATTAGCTCTCACATCTCCAGGCTTCTCCATTTACATAATCAAAACAGATCTATGCTCTGATTCGAGAAATGCATCCTCTGCAGACAGTTGCATTAGCGATTGAACCTTTGCCAGTGTAACGTACTGAAACAATATGTCCATTAATGTACAGTTGATGGTAGACGGACTTGTTTTAATGTTACCCATCAAGACGAGAGTTTCCAGGCATTTCCCATCATCCCTGAATGTAAAGCTCACTCTGTTTATATCTGT
>NW_015512144.1:6873-8219 GCF_001515645.1 Sinocyclocheilus grahami | reverse complement strand
TTTTTTTTTTTTTTGCTGTCTTGTTTAAAGCCTTCAAGAGGTGTGTAGGAGTGCTGTGTGGCCACTGACATGTGCTGATAATAAACGTTGTCTGTTTTTTCTTTTAGTAGACAATCATTTATTACCGCCTGGAAATTTGTAAGATCAAAGCAGAGTACTGTGTGTTATAACATGAGTTTAAGGAAGTGCTTTTTTGTTTGAGTTTTCATTCAGTGATTGCGTAATGACTCTGCTTTCTCTACTAACAACTGCAAGGCAACTATTGTAAATATCTTCTAACAGTACAATGTTTATTATACTTGCATCTAAATAATAAAAAGATTTATACTCAACTTTTGAGTTAGTTGTCTGTCTCTACACACAATTCATTTTTAACCATTAAAAGTCTTCAAAATGGTGGTGATGCGTTAAGTACCTCAAAAATATATTATACCATTTTTTAATATGCAATATTATGCATGCAATTTCAATGCTTCCAAAAATTAAGATGTTAAAATGTTTTTACTAAAGATTTCTATTTCAAATCTATGCTGTTTTATCAAAGAATAATAAAATATGTATCATGGTTTCCACAAAAATATTAAGCAGCACATCCGTTTTCAATATTGATAATAGTAAACACTTAATACTGGAGTTATTGCTGCTGAAAATCAATGAAACTCGATGCTTTACAATCACAGGAATAAATGAGTGAAAACAGCTATCTTAAGTTCTAAGCCTACTTTACAATATTGCTGTTTTTACTGTATGTGATAACATAAATACAGCTATGACTAGCATAAGAGACTTCTTTAAAAAAATAAAACATTTTAACTGATCCCAAACTTTTGAATGGTAGAGTTCATAACAATTGTTATAGGTCAATGATTTTGAGGTATTCTTTGCTTTGTCTTGAAATTATAAACATAAAAATGCCTCTGTACTGAAACTACTGAAAAAAATAGGACAATGTTTTAAATGAGATGTTGACCCTTTACTCCCACAAGAGGGAAACCTCAGTTCACTGGGGAATCTGAAAGGGCTTAAACTGACACAATGGCCATATATTATAGGAATTAATTGCAAGTAGTTTTGCAGAAAAAATGGTCTTGATTTTCTTTATACTATTAGGTTTTTAAAACAGACATTGTTGTAATAAAACGTTGACAGTCTCTTAAAATTGCATTTGAAACTGTGATCACAGTGTAGGACAAATGTAATTTTTCTTCCCATTAAGGATCTCACTCTAAATCTCACAACCATTTGTTAAAACTTTAAAGTTTTTCGCCTTACAGCGACGTCTGTGAGTTCTATGGAAACACTTGTTTCTTGAATGAAATTGAGACCCTCCTATGTTGGAACACTAA
>NW_015512144.1:4377-5068 GCF_001515645.1 Sinocyclocheilus grahami | reverse complement strand
TTTTTTTTAGCCAATCAGAACGCGCTTTCTGTCTGTCAATCATTTTGTACGTTCTCAGTGGGCAGTCCATATATGGGAAACCGGAAGCTGAGAGCGTGTGTTACATGAACTTGGGAGTAGTTTTCGCGAGTTTACGAAAGCCAAAAGTCCTAAAAAGGGGTTAGGATAACAGAGAAAAGGAACAGACTAAAACGGACAGCACCAAACAAGAGTGAACATCGGTTAAACTTTTCATCGCTGGAGGAAACTTCAAAAGTTTAAATCGCACGCGAAGCTTCGCTGACAGGTAAAAATACCTTGGTTACGCCAAAGCCGCGGGTTTGTAGAAAGAGGGGCGTGTCTAATTCTGCAGAAGTTCTAAAACGGCGTAGTTTATTAGATGTTTAAATGCGTTCCCTATAATGGTTTTACAGATTTACAGCCAAATCAGATCATAAAAGCAAAGTAAACGTTTTTATGAGGCTATATAGCCTAATGTATATCTATATAATATATATATATTATATGGCCTGGAGTCCAGCCCAATAAATAGCCTACACTTAATAAGGTTATAAATTAAGTTGGATACTTTATTAACATAATAAAATATAGTGTATGTGAAAGAAAGCACTAATTGGAAGACACATTTGAAACTTTTATTTTGCACTAACTGGAAGACACATTATAGAGCTGTTTTTACAGAACAAGGGAA
>NW_015512144.1:3478-4367 GCF_001515645.1 Sinocyclocheilus grahami | reverse complement strand
AATAACCTTCAGTCAACCTAGGGGAAAATGGCAAGGTTTATGCGACTTTGAGGTAAAGAACACCATACATGTATAGTACAAATCTATACAATTAATACATGAAACAGAAGATGAAATTCAGTAGTTTTTAACAAATCACAGTATAGTTTGCTATATTAAGATATAATAACGTGGGATCTAACGTTACCCTTACATCAATGACTTTTCAACAGTTCTATGCACACACTGGCATCAAACTTTCCAGAATTTTCATTTCACATTCATGCAGCTATACACATCTTGGGTCAAAAGAACAGAAAAGCCTACCAGAGCACAACAATACACATAGTAGCAGAAATGCTTCTATATGGATCTGCTGTTTACATATTTTTTTTCTAATGCAAAGGACAACTTATAAGTTGTGTGCTTTTAAAGTGCAACATGCGTTTTAGGGAATGCACACTTCTGATTTCAGTCTTTAAAGAATGGCAGCATAAAAAATATGATGTTGGGATTTGTGATTTATCATCCACTGGAACTGTCGTGATAACCTTGAGCAATATTCAGTACCTAAAGCACAAATATACCATAGAATCAATGAAAGAAAATGGGGCTAGAACACTAATTGTGACTGTTTTAGAATCCAAAATCAAATATGTCTAAAATAAAATTTGGGATGAGTCACTGTTTTGATGATTCAAATTTATCAAAGCAAAATCCCTTCTGTGATACAAAACAACCCATATTATTCAGCGTGCTCCTCTGTTTGGTACACTTTTTGGTCAAACTTATTTAGTTTAGATTATTTATTCTGTTTAAAACATTGTCTTGGGTTAAGGAGCCAGAGCTGTTGCATCAATCTATTCTCCGATGCCAAAGAACATTTGCAAAGTCAAATTTCAGAGGACTC
>NW_015512144.1:0-395 GCF_001515645.1 Sinocyclocheilus grahami | reverse complement strand
TTAAAATGTAATAGTTTTTACTGTAATTTTTGATCAAATAAATGCTGCCCTGGTGAGACAAACTGACAAAAAAAAATATATATATACATAAATTAAATATGTATTGTATAATATATTATGAAAACTAGCACAGTTATTCTAATTATTAATATGAATTTATCATAAGCATATATTTACTTTATATTGTTAAATATTTATTTTTATAATAATATTTCACAATATTATTAAATATATGCAGCATTGTTGAACATAAGAGATATTAAAAACATGAAAAAAAATCAATCTTAAAGATGCTGACTTGTGCAACAGCGTCTTCACTTTCATCCAGGTTCCTCCTCATCTGACGTAAATCGTTCTCTTTTTCCTGCAGACGGTCCTCCAGGTCCCTCACCACG
>NW_015512143.1:6727-7084 GCF_001515645.1 Sinocyclocheilus grahami | reverse complement strand
TCCTTTCAAATGTTAAAGTTGCCACAGTCATTGCATGTGCTGCCCCGTCCCACCCCCGGAAAAAATTTCAGGCTCTGGATTTTTTTTTGCTTTAACCCGAGATATATATATATATATATATATATATATTTAATTAGTTTAGTTGTAATTTTTACAGTGTACACTCATCTTCATTATGCGTGTGTACTGTAGTAAATGCAGAGCTTGAGAGGTCTGGATAAGGGTCTTGAGTGATTTGTGTAAATCCAGTGAAGAGGGCTAAGCTTTCTTCAGGCAGAGTAATTCTCCCTCTTGGTTAAATGGTACAATCCATTTGATCTCATTGCTTCTATGTTTGAACACAGGGGGCGATGTGCA
>NW_015512143.1:4354-5139 GCF_001515645.1 Sinocyclocheilus grahami | reverse complement strand
AAAAAAAAATTGGATATTTGGTGAAAATATCCATATCATAGTGCAAGTTTGCTAAAACAAAGTTTAAATTGTTAACTAACTGGCTAGCAATATATTCCTCTACTACAATGTAAGTCACTTTGGATAAAAGTTTCTGGTAAATGCATATTATTTAAAGCAGGGGTGTTAATTAAACACACATGAACCAGCTAATCAAGCTTTAGAGACTAGAAACTTCCAGTTAACGGTGTAAGAGCTGATTGAACGTTGGCCCTGGTTGTTTTACAGGGTAATTTCACCTATTTTCAACCAGCTTTGCATTATTATCATGTCAGTAATATAAGTAAATAAACAATGTGTATTATTTTTCTGTTATCTGCAGCTTTATTGGCAGCAAAATTCCTGCAGATGATTTGTGAAAACCACAAATCATATTTTGCATGGATAGTCTGATTGAATCCAGTGCATTATTGGTGTTTACATTTTCATACACAGCCCTTTTTCTGTAGCACAGATTTTCAAAATAAATAAAAAATGTTTTGCATTACCATTTTAAAACATTTCTAAGTCAGAACAGGTTTATGTGCTGTTGAATAACATGCCCTGATTTTGTGCACTAAAAGTCCAGGAATATGCAATGAATTTGACTTTAAAAGTTTTTCATTTTCAACATTATTAGTTACTATTTTAAAAACAGGATGCTCATAACGTAAGGTGCCGAAAAAAAACAGCAAGATGTCATGCCAATGCCAAAAACCCAACATTTAAAATGGTTGAAACAATGCAAGAATGTGTCCTGTGTGAAC
>NW_015512143.1:0-554 GCF_001515645.1 Sinocyclocheilus grahami | reverse complement strand
AAACATAAAGCAGGACTTTCATACCGAAGCTTAAATAGCATTTCATATTGATAGAGCAACGCTTGTATGACATTAGTGGTAGGCTACTATTATTGTTCTGCAGATTTACAGGATGATAGTCAATTGATAAAGGACATAAATTAACCTGAAAACTTGGTATGGATGTTTACAATACATATTTGAAGCAAACTATTTTTTTTACAGTTAACCAAAACGCATTTCACCATAAAACTGGCAGAAAGGTCTAGTATCTCCTGTCTGAGTTTTGCTCTTCATGTAAACTTTTAGTTGGACCTTTATTTGGATGCTTATTATGCTTGAGGAGTTTTTGGTTGTAAAAAGACAATGAAGATTAGAGACTGTTCTTTTAGTTTTGTGTCACGCTTAATTAAGAGCTTTTAAAGCACTCTTTTTATGTTGAGTATTTTTTGAAGTGCATTGCCACTGAGAAACATGAAAGTAAAGTGTGCCCTCTTTTAGACTCAATTCAGGACGAGGGGGCATCGGAAAACTCTTTCAAAGGATGAAAGTTCTGTCAGGATATTGTCAAATTA
>NW_015512142.1:8726-9334 GCF_001515645.1 Sinocyclocheilus grahami | reverse complement strand
TCAATGAAGAACCTTTACCATCCAAGAAACCTTTCCATTGTACAAATGGTTCTTCATAGTGGAAAAGGGTCCTTCAGATTCTTAAAATGTTCTTCTCTGATCACTGAAAGGTTCACTGGGGTACCCAAAATGGTTCTTTTAAGACATCAGTGGGAAATCAAAGAGTGTGTAGCTCTGAGATGACTCACCTGTCTCCTTTGGCCCGGCGTTTCTGGACACTCTTGCCTTTGGGTCTCCTCTCACTGCCCAGACAGTGAGCTCCTCCAGGACCCGTCACCCGCAGAGACTCAAGACCCTTGGAGGACTTCTTGAACGTGAATTCAACAGCCTCACCCTCCTTCAGACTGCGGAAACCCTCCATGTGCAGTTTACTCTGAGAGAGACAGATAACGACAGATAAACATTGCCAGTAAGGTCACTAGACCAAATACATATTCATACAGGAGCTCAATTAGCTGCATGCACAAGGCAATAAATTGCTGTTAGGTTTGAAATACAAAACATCTGGTATCATCAGTGTTTGTGTTACTGTGGTCCCAGAGGATCACAGCATTAAAGGAACAGAAGGACTGGAGTCGTGTGGATTATTGTGATGTTTTTATCAGCTG
>NW_015512142.1:0-1316 GCF_001515645.1 Sinocyclocheilus grahami | reverse complement strand
GCCAAAGTCCATTTTTGCATATCAATACCACGAGTATTCGTTTTTATTTGGGGTACTATTTATACGCACTTTCATGAGACCGGGCTCTTTAAAACGCTTCCGAGAGTTAAGGATATATGCTTACAACAAAAGCACCTTTAAGATGTTTAAATTCAAAGCTATTCGTAAATATTATCATTCGCTATTTTTGTTTGAAATAAATGTGTGCATTATGGACTAAATTCCGGCCAAAGCGATTGCAGTGTTATAAACAATAAATCAATTTGTTGTTTAACATAGCCTATCGTTTTTCTTGCAGAATCCGACTTTGTTTATTTTAACATGATTTAATTTCACACATTCATTATTATAAACAATAAATCTGTGATCGGGAAAAATGTAATCGATCTTTTGATTTGATTCAGATAGGCTACACAAAAATGACATTTAGCTCTTTATTCGACATTATTACAGTTTAGGTCATTATTATTATAGCATACGAAACTAAAGATAAATGTAAAAATGAACCTATAACTGCGTGCGTAAAGCTCCCACATGTATGTCGAATATTTAGTTAGATGTTGTTGTTCTTTCACCGGCTACACTATAAAGTCATGGTGTTAAAATTTCGCTTGAATATGGAATAACTATATAATAATATGAGAATTCAAGAGGAAGCCCAGAGACAGCAGACACACAGTGATCCACTGAATGATGGCAGATGTGAGGGAAGCTGAGCTCTGATTGGCGCGTGCCGCGTGTACCGACGCATTTCTGGACATGTTACCTTTTTAAACCGTGTTTGTTAGAAAAGGCGTTCGTTTCATTCATCATCATTCTGTGATCAGAGATGCAGAGGTATAAAAACAGAGCTGCCCTCCCCCATGCAAACAATCAATAATCAAACCAGCATGCCGATTGATCAATGCACTGTTGCTATGGTGATGCAACAAGTAACCTATCTATCAATAACCCTTAATTCCAATTACATTTGTATAGACACTAAGCATGTGTACTGCACATACATCACATCTCAAGGGTCTGAGAAGAGACGCTTCTGCTTCATAAATCATGAACTAAAACAATGCATGTTTGTTTTTGTGAAGAAAAATCGTTTTAAAGAAGCATTTGTGATAAATATTTTAAGCAAATGAGTGAGGCGTCTGAAAGGGGCAATGAAATTTATGGTGAAAGGAATATGTTTAAACACTGTATTATGTTGATGAAACTAGAAATAAAATATAGGGATCCTTATATGTTGCTGCTTATTGAATAAAATTCAAATGAAAATGTTTTTGCATTTACTATTAGTTACATTTTATTTTTTAAGGCACAGA
>NW_015512141.1:26101-26718 GCF_001515645.1 Sinocyclocheilus grahami | reverse complement strand
GAAGTTGATTTGGAAATGAGATCCTTCTGATATCTCAATCGTTTCACCTACGCTGTAAAAAATTATTTTTTTTCTTCTTCAAAATGTCATGTTTAATTCAATGTGTTACTTGCCATTTTTGTAATTGTGAAATTGTCTAGCAATTAATAAGTGAAGATTGTTATTAAAGTTTTCTCCCAAAGCAAAGATGTCAGTAATCATACATGTGTCTCCAAGAGTTAGATCTTGGCAATGTTTTATACTGCTCTCTGACTCCAAAGTTTGAAATCACAAGTTGGAGATTTTTAATTATGAACATATTTCTAATCAAATTCTCCCAAAACGAAATGAGCTGCTATTGACAGTATTTGCCCTGTAATCTAACTGGCTCATTTGTGTGTTTTTATTAATTGTTTATGTATTTATTCTGTCCATGCACTAATGGTTTTTAATTATTCTTTTAATATTTCATCAGTAATGATCATGCGAGAAGAACAGTTTAGGATTCTTAATATTCAGTAACTATGACAAAACAAAGAATTTAGTCTTATCTGTAGTCATTATGTCTGTGTGATGAACTACAGAGACAATAAACTTTTACCTACTATTATTAATCTGGCACTTCATATTGATTATTT
>NW_015512141.1:8547-9335 GCF_001515645.1 Sinocyclocheilus grahami | reverse complement strand
TGGAAAAGTCAGATTTTCATGATATGTCACCTTTAAACAATTCTTCGTAAAGAGACAATGTGGCATGTGCTGCTTCAAAAGAAGTTTCAAGATTGCTCGGAAAAGTATGAGCTGGGACAGAGAAGAAGATGAAATGCATTGGATACATTCAGTCTGTGTTTGAGACTGACAACCCAAAAACATACTGCCGACTGGAACAGATCTAATTCTATAGTCACATCTCTAGTCAGTCACTGTCTGGAGATGTAGTAAACATCAAGACTGGTATTGCCAGGCTAAGAATTTAATCCTTTTTAGGCCAAGGACCCATTGGTGGATAAAGAGATGGAGCAGAGACATAAAATTGAGTGTTCAAATTAAGTGAGTTGTATTTTTATTATCTAAAGTTAACAAAGATTACTAAATACTGTAACCAATGTATTGCTCACTGTTAGTGATGGGACCTTATGTAAAGTGTTACCAGAATGGCTTTTAAATCCACTCAAATCCATTATCATGTAAATATCTTAATGTCAAAGGATTAATATATGATGTACAGTACAAATGGCAAAGAGTTGCATGATGCAACTTTATGGCAGATTATTACAAACAACGACACAAACCTTTATCATTTTTAACTGTACAAAACTGATTAATAAGTGATAAGTGATTTATCGCAGGTCAAAAAATACAGTACAGTTATTCACCGTTCGGTCACTGACCTAATTTTACACACTTTCCCACATGACTGTATCTGTGAGAGCGTGTTTTCTTTTTTAACAGCATTTAATTCTTTTGTTAACTTGTTT
>NW_015512141.1:6315-6857 GCF_001515645.1 Sinocyclocheilus grahami | reverse complement strand
TCTCTATTTACTGTATCATCATACCCAATATTGCAAGCCCAACCTTATAGGCTTTTCTTAATAAACCAGCAACAACCCAATGGTCATTCAACCCAATTTATTACTGATGTCCATGAGATGACGTTAATAATCCGCAGTAAACCTCAATGTGATTTGATAAGTGATAGATAAATGTGATCAATATCAGGAACTCATTAACTCTTTTCACTCTATTTTGAATCTCTGTTTAGCGTAGAGAACAGACAGTGCGCACACCTTGACCTTGTCAGACTGTGATCAGGTAGTCTTATCAGTCTAATAAAGCGGAAGATAGTGTAGAGGGTGTGAACAGACTGCACTGATAGAAGAGCCCCTCTGACATGAGAGAAACACCACTGAGAGCAACAGGTATGAATCAGTCCTTCTCGCTTTCTCTATTACAAAAAAGACGAACAATTATAACGCTGTATAATGATTTGATTGAGCAGTGTAACTGGTGCTCATTTGAAATGTTATATGAAGTTGATTTGGAAATGAGATCCTTCTGATATCTCAATCGTTTC
>NW_015512141.1:4368-5824 GCF_001515645.1 Sinocyclocheilus grahami | reverse complement strand
ACTTTTACCTACTATTATTAATCTGGCACTTCATATTGATTATTTAACAGATATGTGTGATTTGATGCCGTTGGGAAGTTAAAACTGGCTAAACGGGTCTTTTTCTGTAAAACCACATTTCAGATGCAACCAATCTAAAAAATGAAGAAGATTAAAAGTGAAAACTCTCCAGGAGACAGTGCATGTAAAACTACAAAATCATACGAAGCCGATGAAGGTAAGAACTGTAGTGTGCTGTGTTTAATTTTGATAGCAAAAAAATGTATTTTGAAACACTCACAATTACATTGACGTACTGTAATAATTAAGAAAAACTAACTATTTCATGTTTTACTGTGCAAATAATTTCTTCTCTTTTCTTACAACACAGATGCTGACCTCAAGTGAGTATTTTTATTTTTTTAATTCTATTGAATTTCACACCTGAAATACATTTCTTAAAGGAATAGTTTATTCCGAAATGAAAATGTGCTGAATATTGACTCGCCTTCATGCATTTTAAGATGTAGAAGAGTTTGGTTAATATGGAAAGCCATATACAGCTTGGATCACCTGAGGCTGAATACATTTCTCAAATTTTCATTGTAGGGTGAACTGTCCCTATAATATTTTATTTTAGTCTAGTGATGGATTTAGTGCTTTGGTAGACAATTTAGTGACTGTAGGGATTCAAATATTTGTAGTCTCAGAGTTGTTGGTGAGTGTCTAGATAATATGAAGGGTTTTTGATGAAATGTAAAACAAAAACTACATTTAAAAAACTAAAAACACTCCCAGTAACTCCAAAACTACTGTTGACAATATAACAAAGTGACCGAGCATAAAAATGTTTTGCTCATTATTTACATTATTGCTGGTCCAGATACTTGATGTTTGATTTACAAGTAACAGCAATGATTGGAGAAATCAACTTAAGCTGCAATAAAGTATCTCAATTCTGTCTGTGTTTGAAGGAATGGCAGTGACAAAGCAAAAGAGAAAGCGCTGACCATCGGATTCTTTCAGCTGGTAAGCATCTCAATGTGATTCTGCTGATCAGATTGATTTCATTCATGATTTTTCTCTCACATCACTGTTTCTGGTCTCTGCCCAGTTCCGCTTTGCCACATGGAAGGAGGTCCTGATGATGGTGGTGGGAGGCGTGTGCTCTCTGGTCCACGGCGCCGCGTCTCCTCTCATGCTGCTGGTGTACGGCATGATGACCAACACCTTCGTGGACTATGAGCTTGAGATTCAGGAACTGGCCGACCCGAACAAAACCTGCATTAATAACACCATCACCTGGCTGGACGGGACTGTGGTCGAGCGGCTGGACAACAGCACCACGTACTGTGGGTGAGTGAGGATGTTCGAATGCCATTAAACGCATATAAACAATTCTGTCCTTATAACTTAAAGTCCCCATGAAATCAAAATTTTTTGGGTGTTAGTATCAATATGTTAGTCTTAAGGTTAT
>NW_015512141.1:0-844 GCF_001515645.1 Sinocyclocheilus grahami | reverse complement strand
TCTACATCTTAGTTGGCCCGAATGTGAGTACATTTTCAGCAAATTTAAATTTTGGGGTGAATTATTCCTTTAAAATGTTGTGTTTCATCATTTAATCATCCATCGTGATTTTTTCCTGTTTAAGAGTGTTGTAAAACATGTAAGTGTATATTTATTTAATGTGAAGGCTGTGGCGAGGCTGACGGGTCGTGAGTTGACGGCCTATGCTAAAGCAGGAGCAGTGGCTGATGAAGTCCTTTCTTCTCTCAGAACGGTGGCCGCTTTTGGAGGAGAGCACAAAGAGGCAGAGAGGTACAGCATGCCCTCCTTATCTGTCAGTGCAACCCTATTTACTTTTGGATATTCGGTGAGAAAACATTGAACTTTCAGCCATCTGGAATTATGTGGATTGTGAAAAGTGGGCATTATGCATTATGGAGCTGAAATTGTATGAGGGATGTTGATGTCATTTATTATTATCACAGGTATGACAGGAACCTCGTGGTGGCCCAGGCGTGGGGTATTAAGAAGGGAGCGATCATTGGTGTGTTTCAGGGTTACCTTTGGTGCATCATATTCCTGTGTTATGCTCTGGCTTTCTGGTACGGCTCAAAACTGGTCATTGAAACCAAGGAGCTCACACCCGGTGGCCTCGTTCAGGTACAACTGCCGAGTGTGGACACAAAAGGAGACAAATTAATTTTTTTTTTGACCCATCAGTTTTTTGGACTTTTATAATTTTTTCATAATGTTTCCAGTTGCAAGTTTATTTATATGCTGTAGCACATTTTTTACATAATGGGAATTCAAAGTGCTATACATGAAGGCAATTAAAAATAATCATAAAAGATAGATAGGAAATAAA
>NW_015512140.1:8146-9337 GCF_001515645.1 Sinocyclocheilus grahami | reverse complement strand
TGCCAAGGAGTCCGTAGAGGGTTGAAAATAGCCCATCTCTATGATATTCTAATGTCTAGATATATGTAAATTGATGTGATTTTTTTCACTTTTCGAAAATTTGTATTAGAGTTTGTGTTTTTATTAGAGTTATGACTTGGAAATTATTAGCAGGCTGTTCATACACAGTCAGTCTGTGTTTGACTTTGTTTCCTGTGTTTTTTTTTGTTTTTTTGCTGGTGTAAAGAGCTTTCAGTTCAGCAGCTCTGAGATGGCTATGAAGGCCCTTGGGAAGAGACGTTGACCCTATTCGGATTTGCATCAAAATGTTGTTTATTGAAGAAAAGGCTGTTTTGTGTTCTCTCGAGGGGGTGGTCAGTCTCTGTTTTTTTTTGGACTTTCAGCCAGGGCCAATCAGAGGGAGAGACTCTGAGAATTAGGTAGTTGTTCCATGCTGGCCTTCAAAAGGTTACTTTGTAAAACCAGCAATGCCTGCAGGTCAGTGAACAGTGTGGCTGAGTTTGTTAGCTTAATGATATTAAAAAAGGTGGTCCAAATAAACACCCTCGTCCAAGGATTGTATTCGGCTGCTGATTTACATAATGCTTGTTTCGTGAGCACTTGGGAATCAAACTCGAGGGACACAGTGCCTTGACGACCGTTTCGAAAACACCTTGGATGCAAAACATAAAACGAGTTAATACAAACCAGAGGTGGGTTATTTTGCTTTCTGTCCACACAAATGGCAATGTATCTAAAACACTAAACCTGATTCACATTAAAATAAACACAGCCAAACTTGCCCCGTCTCCCCTCCTTTACTTCCAAAATCTCCACCCTCTCTCTCTCACAAAAGAGGCGTTTCTGTCTTGAGTAATCCAACACCTGCCCCATTCAGGCGTGTTACTGTAACTGGCTAAACAGCCTGGACCTGTGAGAGCAGACAGAGAGCATAAGCACTCATCCCTCTGATTTACTTCACACTTTAAAGCTCATGTACCTGGTACTGAGGAAAGAGGCACAAAAAACCCCACAAAAGAAGAGACAGGCAGAACATAGAGGAGCTTCTCTGGAGATCCGTATCCATGCTGATCCGTAGCAGGTGAAAGCGGTTCCTCTCTTTGTCATCCGTGTCGGATATGTCCGTGGAGGATGTCGGCAGTGCCGGAGTTGTGGTGGACGATAAACCGGACCCTTGTGAAACCCAGAGCC
>NW_015512140.1:6524-7011 GCF_001515645.1 Sinocyclocheilus grahami | reverse complement strand
TTATTTGATCAAAAATACAGTAAAATCTGTAATGTTGTGAAATATATTTATAATTTAATATAACTGTTTTCTATTTTAATGTATTTTAAAATGTAATTAATTGCTGCATTTTCAGCATCATTACTCTTGTCTTCAGTGCCACATGATCCTTAAGAAATCATTTTAATATGCTGATTTGGTGCTCAGAAAGAGTTTAAAAAAAATTATAATCAGTTGAAAACAGTTGAGCTGCACACATTTTTGTGGAAACCATACTTTTGTTAGGATTCTTTGATTAATAGATATGTCAAAATAACTTTTATTTGAAATAGAACTCTTTTGTACCATACTACCATTATAAATGTCTTTACTGTCACTTTTGATGAGTTTACACCCTTTCTGAATAAAATAATAAATTTCTAATAAAAAAAATAAAAAAAATCTTAATGACCTCAAAGTTTTCAATGGTATGCAGTGGGGTTAATGAAGTCTTCTTGCCTCAAAATGT
>NW_015512140.1:0-662 GCF_001515645.1 Sinocyclocheilus grahami | reverse complement strand
AACAACTTGTAAAAGTGCATGTAGCATCCGATGACCCCTTTAAGTGAATAGCTGTCTGTTTATAAGAAACAAATCCATCATTGTGATGATTTTATCTTCTAACCAAAAAATAAAAAATATATTTGATCTCTTTGGACTCTCATTATGTCGGCACCCATTCACTGCAGAGGATTGAACAGTGAGCAAGTGATGTAATGCTAAATTTCTCCAGTCTCTAATGAAGTAACAAACTCGTCTACATATTGGATGGCCTGAGAGTATATTATCAGCACATTTTCCTTTTTAGGTAAACTATTCCTTTAATATACTAATTTTAAAATAAAATGCCATTAAAAATGATTTAATTTGCAATCTCTGCAGCATCATTCTGCTGAAAACATATTTACATTTAGTGCATTGTCAGGATGGCAAATGAGAACATTGAGGTACAGTTTTTCTGTAGCAATCTGGGCTGCGTTTCTCAAAAGCATCGTAAGCCTACTGTAAGTTGATCGTAGATCCACTGGTGGCAATGGGTCTACGATGTACTTAGGTTTACGATGCTTTTGGGAAACACAGCCCTGGTCAGGGCAGTACTGCAGTAAACAAACAAACAAACAAACCCCTCCCCCTCCCTTTTTCTTGATGTCCTTCTCAGGGAGACTGGACAATACCAACAGCAG
>NW_015512139.1:8922-9340 GCF_001515645.1 Sinocyclocheilus grahami | reverse complement strand
GTAATGTGAATATACCAGAACACCCCTACACAAGAATGGGACAAAGTATTAGCTAGGAGAGTCAATGTTTTCGTTTAAAGATAAAAGCAATAGATATGTTGGGTTTTATTAAGCTTGTATCAGAACTGTTCAGAATAAAATGAATGGAGAAATAGTACTTCAGTTACAGTATTTGTATTATGAACTTACTAAGTGCTGTATATCTTGCTAAAATAATATTTAAGTGAAAGTACAACAGTATATCCAAAGTTCTGGCATTAAACACTAGATGACACAATCTGATAGGTCAAACTCAATCTGACGAAATTACATCATTATCACATGGCGCAGCTGATTGGTTCTTTTTATATCAGCAGCCAATCAGCTTGCTGCACAACATTCAAATACTTGGCTAGTGCTTGCTGTAGCAGTTGCAGCA
>NW_015512139.1:4204-5530 GCF_001515645.1 Sinocyclocheilus grahami | reverse complement strand
AGCATCGCAACACTGGCCTGTAATGCTACCTGAGCAATTATAATCAATTTTAAAGCCTTTTTTTTTTCTTTCGAAATCTTGTAACTGAATATAGTGCACACAGACCAAGCTTCACCCATATTTCACAGGAGCATCCGAGAGGAAAGCTTCACGTCAGCATCCTGCTTGGTAGACTGGTTTGGCACTGTCCAATCTTGTTATTTTGAGGAAACCATAAAAGCAAGTTGATCTGATTGACTTTAAAATTCTTCCTTTTAATAACAAGACTGCTACATTTGATCCTCCAAAATTTTTTTCAAAAGAGACGATATTATTTCATCAAGTCTAAATTGCTCCCTGAAAGCAGTTCTTGCAAGTGAATATAAACTCCCAGTGTCCCATGGACATGGGTGATTAAATATACATGGAAGTGTAATGGACTATAAAATAGCATTTGGTACATGCAAACAGCATAGATAACATTGTAATAGAAGATTACAGTAAAACTACCTGCCTGCAGTGCTGTCATCATTTGCCCTCAGTCTTCATATGAGTTGCTTTCTACTCTGGAACACAAACAAGAGAGATTTACAACAACATATCTAAGCTGCTCTTGCCAGCTGTTGAGCAAAATGTTCAATGCAAAATAAATGAATAATGCTTTTTCTACTTTCATTGAGAACAGCTCAATCTTTTTTTTTTGTGTCTGTTCCATAAAATCAATAATAGATTTAGAAAACTATGATTGTGAGTAATTGATGATAGATGTTTCATTTATTCGAATAGTTTCCAGAAATAGTGGATGTCGTTATAAACTTTCTAGTTTGCAACTCAATATAATTCTATTAAAAAACAAGCATTAAGACGTAATGACTGGCATATGCGCAGTATTTGCTTTGATGCGCTTGGCATTATCCTGTAGGACGCAGGATGAGAACTGAATATCAGAGCCCAGGAGAACTGAATCCTCAGCTAAATAATTCTCTTTATTGCATTCCAGATCAGAGTTCAGTGCCTCATGTGTTTCCATCATGCTAATACCGTTTTAAAATGTTAATTTCTTCACAAGCCGAGGTCAGATCAAAGCCCGGGCTGGAATGATGGCATGCTTGACTGAACACTCTCTGCTAAATGGTAAAAAATATCAATTCTTCTCAAACCTATAAACAGCTTTTGTATGACGTAAAGCCATGTTCTCTTTCATCAGCATTCATAACTCACAGCTCATTAGGAAGCATTATTGCCGACTTGTTGACTGTAGCTGGAGGAGAAAAGTTCAGTTTCCACCAAATATCCCTGTTTAGTTAAGGGTTTATGCAAGACACAATTTTGTGGTTTCTTCTCTTT
>NW_015512139.1:2001-2728 GCF_001515645.1 Sinocyclocheilus grahami | reverse complement strand
TAGCAACTAGTTATTCGTCTCAAAAAACATGAAGTCCTGAAAAAAATTTAAATAAATAAAATATGTCATTCATAAGCTATACTATCAAACCATATTCTCTGTACACACATACTCACAATGAGAAAGCAGGCTCCGATCATCACTGCCTTCATTCTCACATCAAGATCCATGGGGAACTGGATCCCAAAGTTGTCTAAATCTGTGAATGCCTCCCGGAGAATTCCTGCCACTGTTTGCTGATCTTTCCAATGCTGACTTCATCCATGGTCAGAATCTTCAAGGAGACATGATAAGTAGTAAACAACATTTAAAAATATTGAAATTGTGGGAAACTAACAAGTCAATGCAAATCAATTTACTTGAAATATTGCATTCGCTGAACAACATTTCCCCCTAGTGGGCATTTATAGAAAGAAAGAACCGAATAGCCAGTAGACATAAATAAAAAGACAGAAAAAGTACAAATCTGAAGCTCTCCTATTGTTATGCTATTAAAAGTGCTATTGTTTTAACAGAGCTGAATTATTAATCACTTATTTACATACTGACATATTCTTCTTAAAGATGCTTCAGAAGTACAACACAAAGAATAACAGTTGTCTATGGATGAATCGTATAACCAACTGTTATAATAATAATAATTATTATTATTATTAATTTACATAATACTTCTAGTATGTTTCTGACAATTAAGCACATTCCCTCATAAGACTGTCACACAAAAAAA
>NW_015512139.1:0-874 GCF_001515645.1 Sinocyclocheilus grahami | reverse complement strand
TAAAACACGTTCTGACCCATGAAGTTACGGATATTTATTGTTGCTCTCAAAGCCTGCCAAAGCTGCATAAACCATAGAGGTCTTATTCATTACATATTACATATTTAGTATTTGGGCAAAATAGGTCTGCCTGTAATAAACTGTTATACATACCTTCAATAAGCTCAACTTTCAGTTTGATAAGAAGTTGATCTACCTAAGAGAAAATGAATAAATTAATGAGTGAATGAATGAATGAATGTTATAGATACATATCACAACCACCAAAGGGCAAGATGCATTTACTTTTAAATTGTGACATGTTTAGATATTAGTTTAGTATGTGCATAATAAAATATGATGATGATGATGATGATGCATGTGCTGTTATAGGAAATAAATATAATTTTTTGCTAATACATTTTTTATAGAACAAATTGTATAATTATTCAAAGATGCCATCCTGACTAGGGTAAGTTGGCCCCCGACCAGGGGCAAGATTCCCCCCTGGCTAAACTTACAGAATTCATAAATTACTTTTGATATCATTCTTATTAATATTTATTTGTGTTTAAAGTGTCATTACAGTAGACAAAATTAAATCAAATATTCTATTTAAAATTGCATTTTGACAATTTAGTTGAATAATTTAATAACTAATGACAGACAAAGCAGAATCCCAGTTAAAAAAATATTAATTATATTTAATTTATTCTATGGCTTGTGATTATTTACATATTTAATTGCCCATAGTTTATTTGAAGGTCTGTCATAATGGCATCACTATAAATGCAAACTGAATTGTCTCAATTAACTAGCCTATAGGTTTTAATGAAAAGCAAAGATGTCTGAAATGTACAGTGGGGAAAAAAAGTATTTAGTCAGCCACCAATTG
>NW_015512138.1:3765-9341 GCF_001515645.1 Sinocyclocheilus grahami | reverse complement strand
GGAGTCTCAGGAGGCAAGGGGGAAAGCCACATCCGAGAGGATACGAACAGATACTCCTGCAAACCACTGCCTTTATGCCTCTAACTGACAGCAATTACTGAATCGCTCTGATAACTAAGAACAGAAATAAACCAGGCCAAGACACTCCAAACAGCAACTGTTTACATTTCACCTCTTCTTCAGAACCACATCAGTCAAATCACAAGCGTTTCAGATAGGTGTTTACGATCAACTTGCAACAAAACCACATTAGATATCAGTGAGGCATTTACAAATGCAGCTGCCTGACTGCGGACTGACGTGCGGTGACTATACTGTCAGAGGAAAATCATACAAGTGAGAGAAAATGAAGCGATTTATTTTCAGTTGCTACAATGAAGCAGTATTTCTGAAATGGAACATTTCCTGTCAGCCAAAGGTTTTACGTTATGAAAGGAAGTAGCGCCACTTTAGAGGAAGGTCTCATTTACACCAGCATAGGTCATATGCCAAATCTAAACAATTTTACTACAGTTACAATTACAGCTGTTAAATTTAACTTATTAATGAAAGTTATTCATAAAATGTTAAATATTTTTTGCTAGAAGTTTCACAATAAATAAATAAATACACACATACATACATAAACTAACACACACTGTCCTTATCTATGTAAGGGATTCCCAAATAGTTATGCAAAGATGTTGTCCTATTGAAATAAATTCATTCATTCATTCATTCATTCATTCATTTACTTAAAAAAAATAAATAAAGCACTTTGCATTCTTTGATGAAATTTAATTTGCACCAAAGCGATACTTAAAAAGAAAAAAATAAGAAAAATAAAATGAAAAAAAATTATTATTATTATTATACACCCAAGATCGTTATTTGTAAAAATGTTAATGCAAAGAAAAGAAATTCAGCCAACACCAAAAACATATCTATACGTGTCCATAAAATGACACAAATGTTATTTTTGAAGATTTATAAAGAGTTGCACTGAGTTACATGCAGTTTAATAATAATACGAACTGTGTTTTTGTACAAATGTGACAAATAAATGGTGCTGCTGCAGTAATCTATCCCTGTTCAGGGTACAGACTAACATTTATACACGAGGAATGACAAGCAAGCAACTTGCCAAAACTTACACTAACTGTACACATATTATTTTGTATTATTTGGACTGAATGAGTTAACTACATAACAAAGATTAGATTAATCAAATCATGACTAAATATATTAAACAACCAACAGGCGATTTTATTGATGAGAGAAAGCCAGCTTGTGCAGAAAAAGTGAAAAGACGCCTGCTCAATGACAGCTCCATTTTAGACAACATAAAGAAAGTCAGTCAGAGGACTATTTGTTCCCCCCTCCCCACTCCTTCACCCATCCCCGATACGTCCATCTCCTGTCCCCACGTTTGGAGTGGTCAATGAGTGGATCATGAGGGGGCAATGCAATCAGAGCCTGAGCCAGATTAGTCTCTATCTCAGGACATATCCCTCTCGCTGCAGCTGACAGGAGACATCAAACCTAACTTGTGTAGAAAGTGACTCTAATTGTCATTTCAGTGGACAAGAATCTGCTACCATTCCAGAGATGCTCTTGAAATTTAGTGAGCTACTTCATCATATGGATGGTGCCAGGCAAGGAGACATTATTGGAAGGGACTTTTATGCTAAGATGGACTTCTTAAATTGGCGGGGCTTGTCACGCTGTACTTATCATGCATACCGAATTAGGAAAGCTTTTTAGTCTCAGGCCAAACAACATTACCTGACAGGTGGATTTTAGAAACGCTTTGAGATCTATCTTCCCTGCCTGGTCTCCTCAGTATATACACAGATGATCATGCTACAAAGGAAGAATGTTCTCGAAAGGCTCAATAACATTAACATGTTATGCAGTGGGTTTCATTTTAGCGAGTGAATTTTTTTTTTCTTTACTTACAGAAAAGATGCATTTTATTCCCAGTGTATTACACTATTTTTTCACAAAGTAGTCATGTTTTACTCATTATAATATTATATAGTTATACATAATGTAATAATAAAATGTATTTCTTACACAAAACATTTAAAAATATCTATAAATCAATCAAACATTTTTTACATTTTTATTTCATTCATTTTTAAGACTTAAGCGACAAAGTAATATTTGACATAATATAATATATAATATAATATAATTTAAACTGTTTCTTATACATTAAAATAAGTATAAATAAATAAACAAATAATAACAATAATTATTATTATTATTAAACAACTGGTTATGCAGGACCAGTTATTAATGGTCCAGTTATTAATAATAATAATAATTATTATTACTAATATAAAATATAATGTGAGAATAATAAGATTTACGTGTGGCTCTTTTATGCTGAATATTATATAGGGATTATTGATATATTATGAAAGTGGTGTATATAAAATTACAGTATGCATTAAAATATAGAGATGTATACTATACCTGCCCTTTAAATATAGGTGGTCTTTTTATTTATATGGATTGATTTAAAGGGCAGGCAGCTTGGCACAGAGAATAGTCCAGCAAATGAAGTGTAACCCATATGGACATATGGACATGAACTGTCAGTGCTGTGGCCCCTTCAACCATTTAGATCATCAAAAAGAGGAATTTCACTTACTTTAGGGATTTTCTTTCTCAACTGCCCCCCAAAGGTGAAATCTCAAGGCTTTTTAGAATAGAGTTTGAATTCAATTGGTAAGTGCTTGTGGGAGTTTAAACGGTTGTGGTTATGGGAGAAAAAAAAGAAAGAAAGTTAAGCTGTCCTGTTGAATTGATTGAGCATTCATGAAACTAAAGCAAGTGCAGAGAGAGAAATGATTTCCAGATACCTCCAAAGTGATGCAAGTTTAAAAGACTTACAGCCAGGTTCCTCTGTTGTGCCCAAAGGCTAAATTTAGTCATTCCTTCTTGATTCAACAGCAGAGCACTTATTACATAAACACCACTTTCATAATATATCTACAGTAATATTCAAGACACAAAACCACACATGAATCCTATTATTCATGCATTTTATTTGATTTTGATCATACGCATGCATTTGCCCAATGATGCAATTTTAACACAATTTCCGTGGCATAGAAACTTACTAACACATAAGATGTGCATTTTAATGGGGTGTATTTTATGTATTCCATTAAAGGTAACTCTGGATTTCAAAAGCTCTTAAAATGCAGAATAATGTCTGCTCACTGTCAACCTCAGGCCAATATTGAAAACTACTTTCCATGTAACAAACCGGTCAAACAATCCCAAAGAAGGCCTGTTCAAAGCTCAAAAGAAAAGATCAATAAAAGTTAACTATCATGGTGCACTAGCCAAAAAAAAAGTGAATTACGCTCAATTCTTTTCATATGAGGTCTTCCCTAGTTGAAAAAGAGAGTCAGATGTCTGTTATTGTGCTTTTTTACAGCAGTGGGCCCCTTCTAAAAATCATAACACAACTTGCTCTCCGCACAAAGATCAGACCACTCTCTGCACGACCATTAAGCGCTTTGACATATGCCACCAAAACATGCAAAACACTGACAACAAAAGATCCCAGTAATTTCTGGCAGATGCAGAAACTTATACAAGGCTAAAACCTCCTGCGATTCACTTTTTAATCATTCGCAATTAGTTTTGTTCTAATAAGATCCACAATTAAGGGCCCCCTCTGCATAATTCATGCCACCCTGGCACTGGTGTCAGAAATCAAATGCACCAAATTAAAAATAACAAGTTTGAGATGGTGTGATTCAATTAAAAGGCAAGGAAACATTGGGTCCTGCATAATTGAGGGGCAGCATGGCAAGGCACATGTCAAGCTTGTCAGCTTTAGTGGCACTATTGGATTTGGCCTGCCACCGCCACTTAAATCAGCGCCGTAAAAATTGCAGAGTACATTGATTTCTTATTTTTATTTGTAGGAGTATACGTTGAGAGGAAAGAGCAAAATAACAATCGGTTTTAGGACTGGTGGTGGAGACAACGGGACTCCCTGAGGTTCATCCGTAAGCGGTTCACATAAATTAAAACAAATCCGACTTATATTGATGACTTGTATTGATTCAGAACTATTACGTGTATTGCTATTTAAATGCCCCTTTTCCGTCTGACATCCACAAGGGGAAATTTCCCCTTTGTGGTCTGCGCTGAGCTACAGCAAACCTTGGCTGCTTTGACTTTCATGAAAGATCCCGAGAAAATCCTCTCATGTATTAATGATGGAGATGGGAGAGTTATGATCCTACGGCGTGCTCGTAATGGGCGTTATTAAAATAGATTCAGACGCTCTTATCTGTGGTAGCTGTGGAGCTTTCCTTTGCGTTTCTGTCTTATGGTGGAGTTCATCAATGCGAAGCTTGCGAGCTCCAGCTGGAGGAGGGATAGTTTTGAAGTGCTACAGCTGCGAGTATGAGCTGGATATAAATTTGAGGTCATGAGCCATCCAGGGGTGACAGCAATGGTCACATCTGGATTTTTTACATGACGCTTGAGGAACGAAACACTGAACGAAAGTGAAATGTATTGTTTGCCAACACAAGGGTATGCAGTCCAGAGGTCCATTAAAGTAATCATCAAAATGACTAATATTATTATTCAATAAGTATCATCTTCTCTGGTTTGACAAAAGGGTAAGATCTGCCAAGTGTGTGCACGATATGTATAATAAACATGTATAAAATATGTGATCCCCCATGTGCGTTCCTGAATGTGAGTGCATGTGGTTAAACATACGAATATGTATGAGTTTAATTGTAGGGGTGAATACTACTCTCCAATAATGAGAAGTCGATAATTATTTTCATGCTATGGATATTAACCGGTAAATTGTCTAATTTTCATGTCTTTTTGAGATTTGCTAAAGGTTACATCAAACAGTGGTATTAAATGAATGCTTATTTACTGTAGATTAAGTGATAGTTAAATGACGACCAAGGCAATCTCTTAGTAAAAATGGAAATGGCATGGAAGTGCAAAATGGAAATGCACAATAAAATATCAAAGATTGATTAATGTTAATAAATAATAATAAAACACAAAATCACGATAAAAAATTATCAAATTAAGAACATTAAAAAATATATTAAATTGTGATGACCAAAAATATAAATATACTGATAAAAAAAACTTAAATGCTGAAATATACAATATTGACAGAATCCAATAAAATAGAAAAATATGCATTTTAAAATCATACTATAAAAAATTTAAATGCTGTTATTGATCATTATCCAATTATTAGTATCGATTATCCGATATTGATTAATAAGTATAAATAACAAATATGAAATGTTGATATATTCAATATTAATCAACAACAATAAATTAAAAAAAAACTACAACAAACAATATGGTATCGACATACCATGCATCTCTATATGATTTCGCCAATTTCATTTAGAAAAGCCCTGTCTGCAAATAAATGGACTGGTGAATTCCATCCAACATTACATCCTTAGACACTAAAAATAAATAATTTAAACAAACTGACTAAACAGGAGTTGTACGTTGCTCGACTACAAAGTGCACCTCATTGCTTGCACATACAATCAAGATGTGGTTTAAAACGC
>NW_015512138.1:2091-2798 GCF_001515645.1 Sinocyclocheilus grahami | reverse complement strand
TTTAAGACAATCAGCTATGAAAAGAAGATGAAGCAAAGTCACATAAATGTAGACAGATCTGAACATCTTTACCCTGTCCTACTCGGACATGAATCTTATGAGACAAATATTTGCAGCGAATACTGATGACTTCTTATGGTTGTCAGACCACGGAGTCCTTCAAACTTCGTTTGGTTTGCAAACTGGATTACAGGTTTGATGCGGAGTTACAAGCAGTGTCAGAAGGAAGCAGGGAAAAAAACTATTACACAAAAAAATAAAAGATATATTTCTAGATTACTTAAGAAATCTTAAGAAAGTCCAATATTAGTCAGCATGAAAGCATGATAATTTTTTTCAGAGTTCTGGGTTTGATCTAGATGATGCAATAACTGTCCAAGCCATCGTCCTTGATCCAAGTACTCAGTCTCAAACTCTACACTTCACAGCCACTGTATACTTACAAGTTCATTGCATGCGAATTAGTGAGAACCGTACCAACAAAATGTGTTTGTAAATGATCAAAAGGAGCCACACTTTCCTTTTCGCTGTCAGTAATTCCTAACTGACTGATTACAAACGACTGAGCTGCAATAGCTCCCCGAAGCGTTGTTCCCGTTTCTTCTGCAAATGGCTAATTGTAGCCAGACATGGTAGCCTTGAAGTGGCCTGTGTCCTTGCAGTAACCCTTGGCCCTCTCTCCTTCTCGCTGCTTTCCCGCGCCATAT
>NW_015512138.1:0-639 GCF_001515645.1 Sinocyclocheilus grahami | reverse complement strand
TTCCACATTATCAATATTTGGTTGCTGATCACCATTTATAAAATCATTATTGTAACACCTGTATAAAATCTAATGATTGTGGGCTATCTCATAGGCCTACAGTGATGTGACTGAATTAATTGTTTCTCTGACGTAACAACCAGACAAAAAGTTAAACATGTGAGTGGAGAACGTTTTGCAACCAATTTATTTGCAATTTTCACTAACGTTAAAGGCTGCAAGATATAGCCTAAACGCGTTTACATCGAATTGAATGAAAATAGCCTAACCTAAAATAACAAATTGTGGATTGATGTGAACACCAGCAGGTAGGAATAATGCTCAGAATGCTTGTGGATTAAACATCTCTGATGATTTAATTGCAAACTGTTACTACTGATTTTATGTGTGATACATGCTATGCTGTCACGGCATTCAAGTCCACACGCGTGCAACTAGAAGTGGGCAGCCCCAGACTGACAGGACACTGAGTGAATAATCTGCATTATAAAAAGAAAAAAAAGATTTCCGATTACTTATTATTGCCATTTTATCTAGTCTTTGCTTGTTAACAGGGCTTTGTTATATGGAGCAGTTTGGTAGATCGCAATCTACCTAATTTGTTTGTCTAATGAAGTGCTTCAGTGACAGATGTATGAA
>NW_015512137.1:8890-9343 GCF_001515645.1 Sinocyclocheilus grahami | reverse complement strand
TGCTTACTGGCCTCCTTATACTTCACCTGAGCACACACACACACATCAGATCAGATTGTATGTGACGTCACTATCAGCACACGTGTGTGTGTGGCGTGTGCATCCTCACGTCGCTCTGGAGTTCAGTCACTGTCTTCATGAACTGCGTCTCTGGAGTCTCTGCCATCTGAGAATAAACACTGGAGCTCATGAGCTTCTGTCCTTCAGTCTTGTACTGAACCTGAAACACATCAGCACACGTTCATAGTCACCATACTAATCAACACTGACCAGCATCTCATTGGCAGATATTTGTTCTTGTTTTAACCCTATAAAGATATCATTATTGTATCATATTTGATGCAATAATCAAAACTTTGCTGTTAATCATGTCACACTCAATCTCCTCATGTCTTCTGTCGTCTGATTGAGAGTTTAGAGTGTTTTATTCAGTAAAAGCTCTTTTAGTGTAAC
>NW_015512137.1:5295-7208 GCF_001515645.1 Sinocyclocheilus grahami | reverse complement strand
GTGAGATCTCGGAGCCGCTGGATCTCTGCGGTGTCGCTCATCTGCGAGTACAGCGGTGAGGACAGATCCTTCTTCACGGCCTCTTTATACTTCAGCTGAAGGAAACACACCTGCGGTCAGTGTGATGCTCATGAGTGCGTGTGAATCTGCTGTCAGTGCCGTACATACCTCACTGCACAGCTCTCCAGCGTGTTTGGCGTGTTCCGTGTTCTGAGTCTCGGGCAGACAGGCATAAAGAGATGCATCTGTTTTGTTCTTCTCTTTATATTTAACCTACATACACAGTCATGTGTAAATACACACGCTTCCTCATCACACATGCTGAGCTCCTGTCATTCACAAACTGTGTCTGTCCGTGATGCGACACACATACGTGACTCTGCAGCTCGTAGGCGTCTTTAGCATGTTCGGTCTGGAGCGTCTGCGGCATCAGGCTGTACAGATTGCTCTCCGCTTCCTTCTTACCCTCCTGCTTGTACTGAAGCTGAAAATAGAAGCTGCTTTACACCCAAAGAAACAGAATGAACTTATATAGACTCTAAAGTGTACTTTAGTAATATCAGTAATAGTGTGGCATCAGTGCAGTACACGCGTGTTACCTCACTCTGGACGTCGCTCATGTGTTTGGCGAACTCTGTGTCTGCGGTCTGCGGCAGGAGTGAATACAGACTGAGCTGATCATTCTTCTGCTTATATCTGACCTGAGAACAGCAGCAGGAGCACACAATAATCAGTATTTAAACATGAGCCAGATGTAAATGAGAACTGATTCATTCAAACGCTCCATTAAAGGCCATATTTGTCACCTTAAATTGATTTTCAGGGGCAGTTTTACACTTATAAGGGCAACTGACCAACCTTGCAAAAAGTATACATCATCTTCAATGTCAAATTATTACATTTAATCAGTACATACAATTACACGCTATAGGCTGTTACCGATCACATGAGATCAGCATCAGCCGGATTCATCCAGAAATCAAACAGCTGTTTTACTCGCACACACATGACAGTTCTGCTGGGTTTGTTTGGAATGGTTTTCATTTGTGAAATAGAGCAAAAACAGACTTCAGGGAAAGCAGCACTCTTACTCGTGTGAACTACGTGATATGATATAAATATAAAACAAAAAAATCATAGAGGGAAATTTTCTGCATCCATTATCTTGAATTTGGGGGCTTTTAAAAATTAATTTCAGTTGGATTTTTTCTCTAAACCCTCGTTAATCTCTGAGCCTGATTCATATTCTGTAAAACACTGATGAACATCAGCCGTCACTGCTGTCTGTACTGCGATCAGCTGACGACACACATCAGTTTTAAGGAGTAAAAACAGCACAAACAGAACCCACGGCTCACATCTAGTGCCCTATATAGTGAAGATGTGCTCACGTCGCTCTGTGCGTCTGCGATCTCTCTGGCCGTCTGCGTCTGCAGCGTCTCTGGCAGTCGAGAGAATAATGGACTGGACAAACTCAGTCTGCCGTCCTCTCTGTACTTCACCTGAACATATAAAACATGACGACCTCGAGCTCTTCTGCTGTGAGACTGTGAGTTTGTAACGTGCAGAAATCACACAGTGTTTGAACACGAGGCCGCTGTACCTCACTGATGATGTCGGTGGCGTGTTTAGCGTGTTGCGTGTCCAGCGTCTCTGGCAGTGTGGCGTACAGCGAGTCGCTCACCCGCTGCTTCCCAGACGCCTTATATTTCACCTGAATGAAACACACAGACACACCGCTGATGAGAGACACATCAAACACTGAAACACAACACGCTTGATCAGGAACGCTCTGAAGAGTCTCACGAGAAACTCCCAGATGAACTGGCGACCCTGACCAATGTTTGGTCTCATAATAAGCAAACGCAGGTGTTTCAGTCAGAGATTCCCAAATGTTTTTCATCAACCGAACC
>NW_015512137.1:3288-3662 GCF_001515645.1 Sinocyclocheilus grahami | reverse complement strand
GAACATGATCTTTACTTAATATCCTAATGATTTTTGACATAAAAATCTATAATTTTTATTTTAAAATTTGGGTTTTTCCCTCAGAATTAAGGTGATTTTTCTGACCCCACAGGTGGATATTTATTTTAAGCCTAAACTCACTTCATTTTGATCAGTTTCTCAGAAAAGAAGACTAATTTAGCTTCTCGTGGTTTAGGACATGTTCACCTCACTCCGGAGCTCCATCTGCTGCTTCACAAACTCGTTCTGCGGCGTCTCTGTCATCAGCGAGAACAAACTACTGCCCATCACAGACGCCCGGCCCTGCCTGTACTTCAGCTGATCACACAACACACACACACTCACATTCTCGGTCAACACACACTGGAAGAGAT
>NW_015512137.1:0-1105 GCF_001515645.1 Sinocyclocheilus grahami | reverse complement strand
GAGGACACACACACACACACGAGGACACAGAATACTACACATCTTACAGATGAACTATGAACATTCACAAACAGAGTCCACGATGATGAACAGCAGGTAAAGCTAATAATAATAATAGTCAATAAAGTAATAATTACATATAATGTATCTTTAATACATAAAACTGAATAAAACAGACTGTCAGTACCTCTGTCTGAGTGCCGGTGACATCTGTGGTCCTCTGACTCTCAGTCGCCTTCAGCTGGATATAAAACCATTACAATTAAAATTATAACACGTAATGTTTATTTAATACATAAACATAATAGATGTCTGACTGCGGTTTAACCAACACGATTACTAACTAACACTGATGCAGAAGCACACACTGATGACAGCTCAGGTCAATCATCGTTAGTGTCTGATCTGATGGACATCATTTATTGTATTCATTTATTTATCTGATGGGAATTATTTAAATGAAGTGTTTGAATGAGCTGGTTCACCTCAGAGTGACATTCGGACACAGTCTGAACACACGTGATCTGTGTGACGTCCACACGCGTCATGATCTCCTGAAAGAAGGAGCGGTGGATTCACTCAGACACAGAAACACAGCTCGCAGCTTTCATAACGAGTGCTTCCTGAATATCACACCTATTCAGACATGCATCCATTCAGACTGAACAACTCATGAAGGAGTTTCACACAGCCTGATCATCTGACACCAGCAGCTGCACCGTTGTGCTGAATATTTACACAATTAAAATTTTAATTGATTGATTATATACAAAAACGTTTATTGTAAGATATGCTTATATACACACATATTTAAGTATTTTGAGAGCATAGGGAGACTCGATTACATCATTCACAGTGCTTCATGGGAGTGGGCGGAGCTAAAGAGATCTATTTGCCCGTTTTACTCTCCGATTGGTGGAGAATTCCCTGCAGAATCATGGGTAATGTAGTTTTTATACCAGGTACATGATTATTTAAAAATAGATTATAATAATGCAGGCTGATGGCTTCAACAAAAGCATAAACCATTAATTAACAACCTCGTAGAACACATTAGGTCTGTCTTTACTGGTTTATAAGTTACCATTAAAAATAATTTTCCCTA
>NW_015512136.1:7428-9344 GCF_001515645.1 Sinocyclocheilus grahami | reverse complement strand
CAACACGCAGCACAGTCTCACTGTTTACTGTCTCCACTTTTCATTTCTAAAAGGCCTCAGAGGACGTTCTTTTATCCCAGAATCACCATGCAGCATTAAGCACATCGACTAAATCCCTCTTTACCCGTCTCAGTATAATACTGTTACACCCTTAGAAGAGTGTACACGCTCACGCTCACGCTCCCAGCATGCAGTGGTGACCACGGTGACTGCCGCTTGGATTATGGCCATAAAAAAAAATTGCATGTTTTGATGTTGGGTTGAATCTATTTCCTCACACCTGGGGATGATTCTGGCTTCATCTGAATATTGTTAAAAGACCATTTGTGACCCTGGACTACAAAACCAGTCATAAGGGCCAATTTTTCGAAATTGAGATTTATAATAAATAAGCTTTTTAAATAATGCAACTTAAGACAGGTTTTGTGGTCCAGGGTCACATTTGTAAACATTTGCCAAATATAGTATTTTTTTTCTTTCATTTTACTGGAACTGCTCTTTCCTCTTTCCACAGTCATGTTGAAGATCTCATAGTCACCCCTTTTGCTCAGGTAAGACCCACTGTTGTGTCTAGCAAACAGTATATAATGAGTGCTAATTGCTTGTCATGACTTGCTGAGGTGGCGTTGAGTGATATTCTGCTGTTCACCTGCTCTTTCTCTCTCTCTTTTTCTTTTCTACACAGGTGTTGGCTAGTCTACGAACTGTCAGAAGCAACTTCACAATTCTAGCCAACGTCACGACTCCCACCAACAAGTCAGTTCAGCTCTTCCAGCTTTGATGCAACAGTTTCTTTATTTCTGCTCTGCCCCCTTATGGCCATCAGTGTGTCCTCTCCAATAAAGCATTTTTATATTTCATTCATGATGAATAATGAAGAAAATAAAGCATATTCAAACAGCCCAACTCTTAATTCTAACATAAAAATAAGATTTTATGCTAGGGACTTTATTTTATGTGAAAATATTTTTTATATAAAATTTAATGATATATATAAACATGTGTAATTTAAAATAAATTACAAAATAATTTATAAAATAAATAATATTTTCAGCAGTATTTTTATATTCACATTGCTCAGTCAGTTCTTATCCAGTGCAGGCCTCCTCCCAGTGAGCAGTGTTAACTGGATTTATGCCAGTAGAGGGCAACCTCCACCACTATCACCAATGTAATTATCTTTTTATCCACAGGAGGTCACCAGTGACCAGTCAACCCACAGTTCCCCCAGCAACGCTCTCAGGTATGTTTACTGTACTGTAACTTAGTCACTGGTAAGCTTTCTATCACCCACACTTGCACTCTCCCACACAGTGTCTCTCACATTACGCAAACACTTCCTCTTGTAGGCACTGTTGCCAGTTAAATGCATTACAGCATCAGAAATAGTGGAGCCATATGGGAAACAGGTCTGGAACCTAACCAGATGCTTTAACTAGCCAAATAACAGCCCTGAGCCGCTAAGTTTATATCAGGAACTCTGAAGCGTATCAGCAGTGAAGGAGCTCCACATGTTGAACTTCTAAAATAAATGAGCTATGATAAAAAAGTTATATAATTATATATACATATTTTATTTATTTAAGATATCACTTTAACTTGAGTCCTCATCAGATCTTCTCATATAAATTACATGGTCAAAAGTATGTAGATACTCCCTTCTGTTGAGCAGGTTGCGTATTGCAGTTAGGGGTGTGCGATAATATCGTAATTGTTGTTTAAACGATGTGCGATTTGATTATCGAGTATATTGCAAAAACCAAACAAAAACACACCCGGAGAGTGCACCCTAACACTATGTGATGTAGGTTAGACTAATGCGTGAGCACATTTAGAGTTAATGCTTTCACTGCTTGATTTAGTTTATTAAAATACATTTAGAATTCCCCTAAAATTCAATGTAACATGGCAAAAAT
>NW_015512136.1:6041-6495 GCF_001515645.1 Sinocyclocheilus grahami | reverse complement strand
CGTGTCTGACAATGTAACAGGAAAGTGTTCTTACTGTGGATTGAGCACATCTGGCCTGAGCAAACAATTCACAGACTCTTTTTTTGACCCAAGAAATTATCAAATTTGTTCTCATCTCATGCACCCAAGTTGAAATTGTGTAGTCAAAATGCTGCATCTGTAGAAACTGCACAAGAAGAGAATATGAGTCCGTACAAGTTTTCTTCTTACATTTTGCAATATTCAATTCTGCATTATGCTATACCTCACATAACAAATGGAATGATTTTTAAAAGTCTTATAAACATGGTTTTCTTGTGCTGCCAGGTTATTGGTTTGCATGTAAACTGAGGTCAGTGAGGTTATACACTGATGAACCTTGATGTTGTTCTAATTCATCCTAAAAGTATTCACTGAGGTGCTTTGATTCTTTTATAAGTTTATAAATCAGTTTATATCACATGATTTTGGCAAT
>NW_015512136.1:3856-4487 GCF_001515645.1 Sinocyclocheilus grahami | reverse complement strand
CACACACACACACACACACACAAATGCAGACGTTTCTCCATTTTTCCACACTCTTACATGCCGTCTGCCGCACATGCGCTCTCAGGGTGCGTGTACATGCACACACACCACTAGCACACACACCCAAGCACGCACCTCGTGCCACAGCGGCTGATTAGCTTGCGAGATCTGTCTACAGCATCCAGGGAAACAGAGCGAGAGGCAGAGCATCGGCTGAGCTGCATTGGCGAGTCTGGCGCCGCGTGTGGATTAAACAGTGGGGCTGCTGAAGAGAGCTGCGTTGTGCTGACAGGACTGGTATTGTGCTCCATGGACTGTGCGCTCTGAACACAACTCGCTGGGAACACTGGGCCCGGGTCCTGGAGCTCTGCGGTGGGGGAGGGGTGTCGACGCAGGGAGAGAGAGAAAGGATGTTTTTCCAGACCACCACTCTTTTGTAGTTTGACTTTCAACTAAAGGCCCTATCTCTTTGGTGTTTCTGTGTCTCCTTGATTCCTTCGTCCTCTCTGTCTCCTTTCATCCGTTTCCTCCTGCTGTTACCTGTGTTGTTGTTGTTTTCCTTCCTCGTCCTGTCATCCCTCAGTCTCCGTTAGCTATTTGCTCATCTTCATCTTTCTCCCTATCTCCCGTA
>NW_015512136.1:2030-2494 GCF_001515645.1 Sinocyclocheilus grahami | reverse complement strand
GGGAACTGGCTTCGTCTGGTCAATATTTGGTAGTGTAGGACCAGCTTTTTCTGCATCGTTCCTTCATCCAAGAATTGTGTACTCTTGGTGAGGTTTGAAATGGATATTGATGATATTGAAATGTAGCAGAGACACTGTTTGTGCCCCAATGTTTTTCATTCTTTCTGGCAACAAATCTTAAGCCTTAACCTTGGTCATGGGCTAAACTTAAGGTTTGTTGTTGCCAGAGACAATTAAAAACATTGGGACACAATCAGAGACACTCCCACATTTTAACATCTTGGGCTAGGATGCTTTATCTGGTTAATTGTTGAATGACAAATATGTTTCATCTAAGTTGATTATTGGACCTGTAGACATTAGCCCATTAAAATGCATAAGCACTGCATTTTTTAAAAATAATTTTGGTAACACTTTACTATAGGGACCAATTCTCACTATTAATTAGTTGCTTATTAGCATGC
>NW_015512136.1:0-220 GCF_001515645.1 Sinocyclocheilus grahami | reverse complement strand
TTGGGGGGGGGGGGGGGTGAACTATCCATTTAAAACAATGTATTTGACAAGTTATCATGTAATAATATATAATGCCTGTTTGTAATAAACGTTTCTGCTCAGATAGACTGAATTTTTTATTTTTCTGCCTTATTACCATCTGCTGTGTACTTATCACTCTCCCTTTTTCCGTCCGTCTATCCCCATCTTTCCCTTTTCTGATCTCTAGTTCAAGAGGATG
>NW_015512135.1:1152-9345 GCF_001515645.1 Sinocyclocheilus grahami | reverse complement strand
CTTACATTTACAGAATGAGCTACAATGCCAAAATTAAGCCTTTTTGATGAAAGTATAAAGGTTCGTGTTCAATAAAATAGTCAATGAAATGAAAATGTTAAATGAAATTAGAAAACAATGTTTAATTGACCCTCTAACTCTAGCACTCTCTATTCTAATTCTATATTTTATCTAGGCCCTATTAGTTTTCATTTTATTATAAAAAAACACTTGACAATTTAAGACTTGCACTCTATTTGTTTTCTAACTGCTTGTTTTCTTTAAAAAAGGCCTTCTTTTTATTTACTATATAATAAAATAAAACTCTGCTATACTGTGTTAGGATAACTGAGACTCGGCACTTGCATATTATTGCTATTTTGCTGATTCTGATTGCTTGCATTGTCCTCATTTGTAAGTCGCTTTGGATAAAAGTGTCTGCTAAATAACTTAATGTAAATGTAAGAGATTATTGTTCAATTTATATATTGTATTCTAATGGCATGAATAATAATATCAAGGTTTACAGCATTTTACATGATTCTTTTGCAGTGTGGGTTCAGTGAGGAGTAAAAACTAACATCTTCATGTGTGTCCTCCAAACTGACCCACAATCTGATCAGTCTGTACATGAAATTAATTCATTCATCAACTCCAGGTTACACTGAAAAAAATTATACTTTGGACCAACCTAAAAAAATTACTGTAATTTGGTACAGCTAAATTTATTAGTTTTTCTCAAACTGTATTTTTGATTTGGTTGAAACTTTAAATTTTAATTTAATATCAATCAAAATAGTTCTTCTGCACAAGATAAAAAAAATACATTGAAACAAAGTTAAAATATTGCTTTTTATGGAGACCAAACCATTATTTTTTACTTTGATACAACTTAAAATTTTTACTTTGGAAAAACTTACTTTTTACCATAACATCCAAGTATAATTCTTACTTTGGACTAAACTGAATAAATTGCTGTAATTTTGTTGGCAACACGTCACTTTCACTTTCAGATGAGCTTGATACTAAATCCCCCTCCCATCAGGCTCTAGTGTATTGCTGGCCTTGTTATATAATGCTCTATTATAAAGTAGCATGATTCCTCTGTATGTGCACTGTATGTGTGCTGAGAGACTGTGCTACGGAAGTTCTAAGCGGCCATGCAATATTTTTTTTTTCTTCTCGTTTTCTCGTTATAACGACTTAATTTTCTCGTGATCTCGACATAACGAGAGTTGTTTAAGAGAAAGGACCGCAGGCGCTTAGGAGGCTATGGAACGTCGGTCAGAACGTAGCACAGGAGGCAGGAATCAAATTGAACAGTTTACTGAATTTTCTTCAGCAGCACAGACATACATTAAACGGTATAGTAGTTGCAGCATGCGGTTACCCTCTTGATTTACTTTGTGTGGCTTTCTCCAATGGACGCACACAGTTTTTAATAATCACCACCAACACTGCATCGTGACTTCTGGAACCGTCTTCTGGTGGAGCACGACTGCTCATCACGTGCATAATCGTTTTTTGTGCGTCAGCCAATGGCCACTAGAAGGCGCTTTTGCTCTACCTTTGTAACAAAAGTTGTTTTCTCGTTATAACGACTTAATTTTCTCGTTATCTCGACAAAGTTTATTTTTTACAATGATTGTTTGATCTACTGTTGTTATAGTAACGAACTCAACTTTGACACGCATCTGATGGACAGATAAACCATGCGCTCTTACTGTAGCCTACTCTGCTCTGATTGGTCAGGTAGATGGAGTACTGATAAAACATTGCAGCCTATTGCTCCATCCTTTATCATGACTCCAAGTAGTAAGAACAACAGACATTCTATATTAATCAACACATTTCTAGACAAAAGCTGATTAACAGAACTATAACGTGAGTTAGCCACAGACCTAAAGTGTATACACAACACAAAACTACCTATTTTGCACGCTTGACAAAACATTACAGCAACAATTATTAATCATTCATATGTCAGGATTCTGGCCTGTTATGTGTCGTGTTTTGCCCGTTTCTGTTCCTGTGTTTCCTTATTTGGTCCTTCCTGTTTCCATTAGGTTCCCTGATTAGTTCATCATTTGTTTCCGGCTGAGTTTAGTTAATTATCCTCATTTCCCTGTGTAGTTAAGTCCTAGTCTGTGCAGTCTGTCTCTGTCGGGTCTACTCGTTATGTTTGTGTGTTTCCTGCCGTTTCCAGTGTAGATGTACCCCTGTTCTCCAAGGATTAAAGACTGTTTTTGTATTCCTCATTCCTCGTTCCGTGCTTCTCCCAGCACAGATTGTGACAACATACAGGTTGTAATTTGGAGGAGCAATTAAGCTGCTCCAAACAAACTGGGCACTGACCCATCTTTCAAAGACAACCAGTTTATGAATCCCACATTAAAATCTCAGAGATTAGAGAAGCAGTCATCAGTAAAATGATGGAAACACAGCAAAAGGTTGTGATTATACTGCTGTGGTATCGGAGTAAAGATTAATTTTAACCACTGATTATTCACAGCCTTTTCCTTTGAAAGTGAAAAACAGAACATAGGCGGACATTAAGCGAATGTATTAAAGGGTTAGTTCACCCAAAAATGAAAATTAGCCCATTTTACTCACCCTCAAGGCATCCTTGGTGTATATGACTTTCTTCTTTCAGACAAATCCAATCAGAGTAATATTAAAAATGGTCCTTGCTCTTCTAAGTTTTATAATGGCAGTAGGCGAGTGTTTTTGTTCAACAGTTCAAAAGTAGTCAAGTAAATACTTCAGCATGTCTGAAGCAAGTCAGTTATCCATTGCATATTAATTGTAATGTGACTAATATTTGTTAGAATAATGTTTACATTTTTCATTTTTCTGTACCATGCAAGAAAATTGGGTAAAAGAAAAATATAGAAACAACACTAAAAATCCTTAGAAACATAATAGTAGGCTACTGTAGAAAAAAAGTTCTTATTTCTTGTTGTTATTACTGTAGTGTAATCTGTGTTAGCGTTCACTGGAAAAATGTATTTAGCTTTTTAACACATAGCCAGTTACTTATCTCTGTCCGCGAAGGTTTTAATGTTCCAACTCACATTAATTTAATTTGGAGTTTGGCTGTATCAAGACATTTCTGATATTTATTTACGGAATTTCACCTAATAAACAGGGAAAAAGTAAAGGAAATTATATGACAGATGTAAGGTTAAGATATTACAAACATGTAGCCTTTATTTACTAATTTGTAAAAAACATTTATGTATTACAGATTTCTGACAAGGATATAGACCAAAATAAATCACCATGCATCTCTACACAGAGCAGTGAGGAAGAAATTTAATTCTTCACATGTTCTTTGCCACGTCAGCCATGTTTCTTTTTCATTGAACGCAAAAACTGGCACAGATTTCTGACAAGGATATAGAGCAAAATAAATCACCATGTATCTCTACACAAAGCAGTGAGGAAGAAATTAAATTCTTCACATTTTCTTTGCCACGTCAGCCATGTTTCTTTTTCATTGAACGCAAAGACTGGCAAGAGCTAAGACAACACCAGGAAGGCAGACTTTTTCAAGGACTCCCATGGACAAATGTAATTGCCAAGGGCATCAAATCCATTCATCCATACTGCAGCTTTGCTTTTAAGCAACACAGAGTGAAAACCCTGGGGTCACAGACACTGGGTCCAATTTTTACATGTAAGGGGTACTGTTGTTTTGAAGACTGCCCAGTGGAAGTACATGTTGAAGTTGCTGATGAGAGCTCCCTAAAAGCAGCAGTGGTTTTCCCTGGAGGTGATGCATGCCATAACCGCAAAGAACTGCAAAGAAGGCCAGTGCGTGCAGCACGCGGAGTTTGTGTTTGGAGTCCATGCAAAAGATTACACCAATAGTCATCGATTCAGGGTGCAGGGATGATGCCCCAACTAAAAACGTGCTAAAAACATTTCATTCTGATGAGCTTCCAAGTTTAAAAGAACTGATTGACCAACAGCATGGCACAGACAATGATGTCCTGCAGAAGTTAATGATGCACCCCAAAGGAGTTATGTTGTGGTCAAATAAGACACTTTCTGTCTTCTACAAAAGATGTAAGAACGACATAGTGTACTTGGACAGGGAGTGTAATTAAAAAAAACATTTCAGAAAGTCCACCATACTATGTTTATGAGCTGGTTGTTAGAAATCCATCCAAGGGTGCATCACCTTTACCTGTGGCAACCCATGTCACATGCGACCACACCACAGCATCTGTGACATACTTCTTGCAGGCTTTTCAGACTGATGTCATCAGGATGTATGGAAATGTGGCAATCAAAAGGCCAGTCATGATAATATGTGATGGCTCCCTTGTGCTTATGCACTCCATTTCTATTACATTCTGCAGAACAGGTCTGGAGGATCTGCTGCATAAGTACTTCCTTTTAATTACTGGACAGCATCCAACAGAAACATTTGACCTCCCCATTCTTCATAGATGTTTAAGTCACATCATGAGGAATGCCAAGGATCTTTGCAAAAAACAGTATGTATTTATGGGGTATGATCACTGTACATACAGTTTGAAATGAAATGTACAATAATAATAATAATTGTTTTTTTAATTTTCTTTCTTTCTTTGTAGAATTCCCAAACACTACACACTGACAATGCACATCTTTGGCCTCCTTGCATGCTGTTCAACACTGAAAGAGATGGATGAGGTGCTTTCTAGTTCAACAGTACTGTTTTGCAGTCCTTGCAATGGAGCAAATGTAGCAAAGCACTACAATAACCTGCAATTGCTTATGCAGCAAAGGGGTACCTTTGAACTAGATGACAAAAACATCATTGCTGAAGACTACAAGGTATGAAATAATGTTACAATTTAAAAAAAAATGTTCAGCACATGGCCTCACAGATACTAATACAGTATAGTGTAGAATAAAAACCAACCAGACCTGCTTGCCATTGTTGAACCCCCTGCAGAGTAGACATCTATGGGTTAAAATTTTAATTCTGTTTATGAGTTTCCTGATTCAATCAGCACTTGTCCAGGATGTATCCTGCATCTCAAATAAGGTCAGGCAGTCATAGCTGAGATTGCTGTTAAGCAGAATAAATGATTACAGTTTTTTACAATCATTTTTGCACTTATAACAGAAGCTTCATGTCATTTTTCAAAACTCTAGACACATAATTCACAACCGATGATCAAAACGTAAATTTTTCAAAAGGCTTAACACTTTTTCCAAATGCTTGAATACAATACACATGAACGAAAGATCTTTTGTTCATTGAACTAAAATAACTGGTTCAAAATGACACAACTTAACATCAAAGCATTACTATTTCAAAATGCAACTCACGCATTACATCTGAGTTGAGTGTCTATTCATTTCATTACAATGATCTAACTATCAATGGATAACTGCTCAAAATGCTGTTTAACTGTTGCATTACTCTTGAATCATAGATTTTATGGAAAATTATGAACATTATTAAATGTTTAGATTATGAAAGTGAAGCAACTGAGTATGTTCAGGTATGATCAGTTTCAAGATGCCTGTTGTTGGGAGAAAAAAACAAACCCCAAAAATTCTATATCATTGTTATCAGTATTTGTTTTTCCTACAATACTGTAAATGTCTTTTTAGAGGGTGATAGAGCTGGAAGCTAATGAAAGCCATTCATATTTTTGGATGAAACAGGCTTTAACCTGGCCATGACATGGAGGAGAGGCTGAGAGTCCAGCGGTTGAGAGGGGCCCAGAACGATGTTCGCCGGGGGGCCCGACCACCCCCCACTGAATGTGATTTTGAGGAGGCCCCACAGCAAAATCAGTGCAATGGGCCCAGAACTCCTAACAACAGCACTGAGAGCAATCATGGTTTCATGCCCATTCACAGTTTATCACCTTGTATTTACCCCCATACTCCCCTTTCCTTACTGTAACCCGACTGAAGAATTTGTCTCCACATGGAGGTGGAAGGTTCACAATTATAGGCACCCTCACAAACAAGTCACTCTTCTCCAGGCCATGGATGATGCGTGCAATGACATCACAGGAGACCAATGTCAGGCCTATTTTTGCCATGCCAGAAGATTTCTTTCCAAGATTTTAGCTAATGAAAACATCCATTATGATGTGCCCAAAAACCTGTGGCCAAATTCACAAGACAGGGTTGATAAAAACATAGAAGTGCAGTGAGTGACATTTTACTGTAGGCCTACTGTAGTTTTTTCTTATCTGTTTTTCTCATCTAATTTTTTTCTTATTTCAAGTTTTTTGAAAAACCTGCAGTGAGTTGTTTATTTCATCAATAATTTTCATATTTTGTTTAATGATTCCAGTGTCTGTACTTTTCTCTCTAGTCTATCACAATGATGTATGAATGTGTAGAACCATAATGAAAGCTACATCATGTGTTTTGAACAAATATATTTAATGATTGTACTAACAACTAAACAGTGAAACTATGGGTGTCTTGTGTGTGGGTGATCTAAAGTAATGTTCATATGATATTTCATAATAAATGAGTTATTTGAACCAATACTTCTGCAAATGCAAGGCTTCTTTAAAGATATGAACGCAACATGCAAAGTTTTGAACATTGGACAGCCTGTGTTACAAATAATGACTGTTTTGTGTCTAGAGTTTTGAAAAATGACATGAAGGTTCTTTTATTAGTGCAAAAATGAGTGTAAAAAAACTGTAATAATTCATTATGCATATACATTTGAAATATGTCTGAAATAATTAAATGTGCTTTTCAGCATGATGTCGGGACCACATCAATCATGGATCATTTCAGAACAACAATCAACAGTGCACCACTTGACCTTGATGGTGATTCCAACATTTATTACACACCAACATTAATTTCCCGTTTGGCCAAATACTTCCTCCCGCATGCCATTCTGTGGTCTGGAATGATGTTAGGTAGTTAAATTGATTTAAGACAACTATTTATTAAGCAATGCATCAATACAGTATTTGTGTCCAGTACTTTTACAATCTTCTAATTGTCATTAGGGGATCTAGGACGTCATGGGACAAGCTCAGCATACCAGAATTTGAGTAAGCTCTATAACAAAGTCAAACAATCAAAGAAACAGGTACAGTTTTGCAAGAACCATCAATTTTTTTTTTCTATTTAAATCATATTTTATGTTGTCCCTTAGAATGTCAACAGATAACAGATGTACTTACATTTTCAGAACTTCACTGAAGATAACCGAACACAGGGCATCATGGAGAAGAGTCAATGGGACCTAAAGCAAATTCGGCTCCAAAGAAGGCACTTTACAAGACTGGATGACTTTGTTTGAGTATACCAAAAGATGCATGATGCACTGCTCCTTGAATATGGAGACATGGAAAGATGCAGGAAGAAAGTATGGGATACTTGTTGTTAATAAAATCACTTCAGTGGCCAGCACCTAAGTAACAAATAAGATTGCTGCTTTTGCCTGATCACATTTAAAAAACAATAGGCCTGAGTACAGATTTTTCAATTGTGTGTAAAAGTATTTAACTATGCATATGTTTTCAAGTCCTTTCGAGTGAAAGAGGAAGTATGGAGAACAAAGCAGAAGCGTACAGGACTGTACGTGTCACCTTTAGTGCTGGACCTGTCATTGAAAGTAATTATTAGAAGAGGTTTGAAGTGACACTGAAGTACACTCATGTTTTGTGATTTTGACTATTCCTACACCCTATTGTAGTGTTTAAAATTTTTTATTCTAAAGCAAATGTAACAAATTGAAACTGTAACTTATTTTAAACAGAAAAGGAGAGAGAACTTTTCACAGCAGCAGCCACAAATAGCTGATGAGGAAAATATAGAAAATATCATCCAAACACAGGTATATGTATATATAAAAGTTTATGTAAAAACAGGAAGAAGCATATAGTTTTCTCATGTAATATGATTTCATTCTGTATTTTAAAATGGTTTGCATTCAATATGTACATTTATATTCATTCAGTTTATTCATTTTTTGTAAGGCCACATCTGACTTCACTGAACATCAGCAGGAGGACACAAAGGGAAGTACCACTCAAACCAATGATGCTCCATCACAGGTGATTTTAATCAAAATGAAGTATTGTCATTGCACTAACAGCAGTAATTGTTTCATATCTATTGTAATGTATTATTTTCTTCACCATTGTGGGGGGAAAATGACACAGAAGTGGTCGCTTCTGGTCTCTTCTCAATTTAGAAAGAACTTAATCGTCCGCCACAGTG
>NW_015512135.1:0-229 GCF_001515645.1 Sinocyclocheilus grahami | reverse complement strand
ATTTAACACTTTGTATATTGATGTACATTTCCCATGTTTCTGGTGTTGTGGTGAATATTTGTGGAATAATGTAATTTTTCTTGTGGTTACAGTACATCAATGCAGCAGAAAGCAGTGTGTATTTGGTGGATCCTTCAAGCAACCCTGCAGAACAGGCAGATTCAGAAGCTGCTGCCCAAAAATTCTGGTTCTTATGCAATTTAGTTTATTCAATGTAATCATATACACT
>NW_015512134.1:8892-9346 GCF_001515645.1 Sinocyclocheilus grahami | reverse complement strand
CCGAGTATGGGTCACCATACTTGGCCACATGTCATGTCACTTCAACTAAAAAGCCTCGGCATCTACCTAAAAAGCTCTATGATCACAGGCATCTTAAAACACGGATAAATCAACTCATTATTTTACAGGTTTGTTGCCCTCCATTGTCAGTTGAGCTCGTTCGTGTTGATCTCAATCTGACAACCCGTGTAGGCCTTGAGTCTGAGGAGGAGGGGGCGGGTGAAACAATATTTTGAATGCAGACTGAAGTACCCATTTCAACCACTAGCTGTCATTATTACATACAGCACCTTCAAACTATTGCTTCTGGCCAAAATACCAGTCCATGATCCATATGCTTCCTCTGGTGGAAACGTCCATGCCACCGACATATTTGTTTAGAACTGTTTTGGACTGTTTACACTTCTAAACGGTGCTTGATCTGTGCATATCTCTCTCCTGATTCAGACAAGAC
>NW_015512134.1:2628-2899 GCF_001515645.1 Sinocyclocheilus grahami | reverse complement strand
GGAAAACTTGAAATCGCATCATATGACCCCTTTAAATGTTTATATATTTATACATGTATTTTATTCCCGTGTTAGAAAAGCTCAATTTTCAGATTTGATGCTCAAGTAATGTTTCTTATTATCTATAACTGTTGAAAACAGTTATGCTGCATCATGTTTTTGTGGAAATTTTTATTAATGAATTACTTTATTAATTAATTTATTATTAATAATATTAATATTATTATTATTTAATGAATTTTAATTCATCCTGTTTAGAATTTTTTTTTTT
>NW_015512134.1:0-953 GCF_001515645.1 Sinocyclocheilus grahami | reverse complement strand
TGGTGATGTAAAACCAAAATTGAAGTCATTTCCCGAAGCAGAGCAAGTTATTACATTTTGATGAAAGAAGACAAGTTTTTTTCCTTTGGAAAAACATGCACCAGTGAATCCTTCACAATAAGACCAGAAAACAAGTCTTAAGAAAGTAAAAAGTAAAGGTCAATTTTGATTTGTTGACTTTAAAAAAAGAAAAAAAAGCAGCTTTAGTTTGATATTTTATGTCTCACTATAATCTATCTGAGAAATGGATACTAAAGCAACTCTAAAAGGTCTCTTATGTTTTATACTGGACATATTAATGTCACCTGATATCAAAGACATTCTTTGAACTGGACTTCTGTTGTTCGTTCTAACCGTTCTATTGAGCTAACCCTCAAAACTCTTGCCAAATCTGGGTCTTTTGATTTGTGGATTTGGCTGTGTTTCGGTTTGGCTTGGGTACTGTCTCTATTCTCAGATTCATGAAGATAGAGGAGGACACTGTCTGCTCTCTGTGAGTGAACTTACTGAAGTATATCATTACCATTAACTTGACCAGGTCACATTCCTTTCCAGTGCACAGAAACCTCATGTCACTGGTGGTCATTTTATGGACCACAAAGGCCAAATATATTGTATGATACACAAAAGGGGCACATAAATACATTTCATTTTAATTTACTCCACATCCAAATGTCTTACAGTTCATCCCTTTAAGTATCTAATCATAGGCATTAGTTTTCAACTACTGTACACTTAAGACAAGTAACATTTATAAGGGCTCTAACCTGTAGGGTTTGGAAGTCAGGCTGATTTGGAGTGAGTTTAAACAAGCTGAGCTGAAGTGATAAACCTACAGTAGTGTTTTATTAAAGGACTCTTTGTTTACTGTTTGTTCCAGGTCATTTTGATTGACTAAAGCTGAAAGCCGATGTACAAACCCAATTCCAAAAAAGTTGGGACACTGTACAAAT
>NW_015512133.1:8044-9357 GCF_001515645.1 Sinocyclocheilus grahami | reverse complement strand
GAGAGAGAGCGCACTTCTGTTGTGTGATCTTTATTGATGTTCGCTTAGCACACATCATTTGGATTAAAACTAAATAGTAAATATAAGAAAATTTATAGGGGCATTCACTATAAACGTCATTTATTTTCACTCTTAAGCATACATGGATTTCTGGCGAAAGTGAAACTAACAGCCTGTGTGAAATGCGCTAGGCTGTACTGTACTTGTCCCTCTCATTCTGCACCAGTACAAATATGTGTGCGTGTTGTGCGTGTTTTGCTTGCTTCATGAGTGTTTCTGCATTATATGAGTGGCTTTGGAAAATACGTCGCTGCACATTTCAGATGAAAAAAAAACGCGACTTCTATTTATGAAAATTTATAGCAAATAACCGAAGGATATAGTCAAACCAAAAATTATTCAGAGACCAGATATCATTTTTGATATTTTTTTACTAGTGGGCGTAGGACACTATATTTCATTTATGTAAGTGAGTATAGCAAAATAAACTAAACTGTGATATATTATGCCCAAAAATTCTTCATACAGTGGACTACCAGTAAAATTGATACAAATTTGGGACCAATAATTATTCAGACAGAGTCTGGGAAAAAATGTAAGTTCGGGTTTGCATGAACCTGGTTGACATTATGCCCAGGAGACTACAGGCTGTCATTAAGGCTAAGGGTCACCCGACAAAGTATTGGTAGTTGTGTAAATATTGACAGCTATATGAATAATTTTTGGTTTATTGTAATCCATTACATACCTTTCTATCAAAGTTATCTGACATTATCAAGCTGAATTTGTTCTGACACAGTTTAACTCTGAGTTCTTGTCATATTTTATTACCATTTTCTAAACTATAGTGAATAAACTGTGATAATGTGAGAAATGTTGAAGGTGTCTGAATACATTTTGGTTTGACTTTATCTATTTGATAAATGAAGTTAACCAACTAACATTATACATACTCTTTTGGTTTCTGTACCCAATATTGAAAAAATTTACAAATGCAATGAAAATATTGGTCTCGGTATCGGCAAGTACCAAAAATAAAAGTATCGGTATCGGGCGAGTACTGGAAAAAGTGGTATCGGTGCATCCCTAGTTTTTATTGATTAGTTGTTGGAGCCTGACTTTTGTTGGGAAAAAATGTATGTTAGGGCTGTGAATCTTTGGGTAGACAGCGAATCGATTCGATTCACGATTCATAGGATTTCAATTCGATTCAAGAATGATTTTTGTAAATTCGGAACAATTCGATTCACGATTCGATTAACGTTTCGATTCTGCATTCTTTAAGTGCATTCACAGGATTATGTAAATGCTTC
>NW_015512133.1:4830-7781 GCF_001515645.1 Sinocyclocheilus grahami | reverse complement strand
CGTTTCACCAGTTCATTCTGCTTTTTATTCAGCTTAGCTGCAGCGGTAGATACCTTTGTCCATATTAGTCATTTCCTGGCACGTCTTAAGTTCTTTGAGCATGAGATCACTTCCCTTTCAGTGCGAAAACTTCTTTCTCATTTTCATAAAATAAAATGCTATAGTATTTAACTTTTTCTTTCCATCGGCGAATAATGATTCTGAAAGAAAACGCGCCCGATGTATGTTTGCTATAGCAGCGAACGCTACTTTCATGCATCTGATTATCAGATAAACCTCGCGCTCTTGGTTCAAAGTTGTTGTTAATGCTGTGGTTATTTTAACAGTTTCCTTCGTACATTCGGTTCAACGACATTGTTAAAACACATTTATCATTCAATGGAACTGTGCGTATGCTTTAGACACTTACATTTTTCCTCTGTCCATGCAATAAATGCACAGTCTCCGACTGCTCAGGTAATGTCGCCGGTATGACACAGAGCCATTGAAAAACTACAGAAAAGCAAAACTACTTCACTTTAGCATTACTGGCCACGAATACACTAAGGAGAGATCACACATCAGCTGCTCAAAAAATGTGTCAGTGAGACGAACGGAGCGTGAGCGCAATCCTGTGACAGTCGCAGGCGGTAAATAGTGGAGCGCGTGAAGGAGAGATGCAAGGGCACGAACACTGTTCAAGGTCTCCATTAATTCATGCTTGTAGTAATTTAATGTGTATATATTTTTAAAGCATTGAATCGCTATAGAAATCGCGATTCATTCGATTCTTAATGTTTTAAATCGATTACTGTCCGAAATCGACGATTCAAAAATCCATGTTTCAAGATCGATGCATATGCATCGTCAGGGTTTGTAATCGATGCATAGAGAAAATGAGTGAATCGTTACACCCCTACTGTATGTGCATCCAAATGAGGTTTTGTGAGATACCATTCATATCAGGCGCTGTTTGTTAATTACATCTTTACAGTGTGCGCCAGTTTTCAGCAAGCAACAACGAACAAAATACAAGGTGTGATTTGTCTGATTTGCAAACAAATTACTGTTCTTTTTTTTAATTTATGAAAAAGATTTTCCGGAAGCATTACATTAAATAATTTATCATTTCCTCATTTCGCTTTGGATAAAGGTGTCTGCTAAATGTCCAAATGTAAATGTAAATAACTTATGAGTTAGTGGCTCAGACTCAGTTAATAAATTGTTTAGAGCTATTACTAAGTTTGTGACTGACTCCCTCGTAGATTTTTCGCTCTTCTGATTCTAAACAAATTGTAAATTGTTTCTGTGGTGTATATTTTAATTCATGTGGGACTTTAAACAATCTTTTTACCAGTTGGTCAGATAGTATGACAATGTGTAAGTAAATATATTCATTCATAGCAGAGTTTTGTACTTTAATTGTATTTTGTATTTTAATCTACCATCTAAACATTTTACAAAAATATTATTTGTCATTGGTAAACATAGTAAGATCCACCTGTAAGGTAGAATTGAATATATGGGATATTCAAAGCACTGTTGAGTGCTTTAAAAAAAGAAAATAGGAAAAAATCAAACAAGTTGTCGATCACACTAATAAATCATCTTGACTCATCCCTATCCCTAATGTTCTTTCAGACGACAGATTTCCCTGCTCTCTCCTTGATATGTCTGCATATTTCCTGTCTCTTTCAGCCCCGTGAGCCAGCGGATGATTGGTCGGAGCATATCAGTTCATCTGGCAAGAAGTACTACTATAACTGTAGGACAGAGGTCTCTCAGTGGGAGAAACCTAAAGAATGGCTGGAGAGGTGAGTTGCTCTAGATCCCCTGTGACTGTCTTTCTTACTCCTCAACCATAAACTGACACCAGACTTCCTGTCTGAACAGAGAACAAAGGCAGAGAGAAGGTGCCAAGACTGTGGTTAACAGCTTTCCCAAAGACAGAGACTACAGACAAGAGGCGATGCAGGCCAGTGCCACAAGTGCCCTCAGTAGTACAAGTAAGTAGCAGAAATACAATTCTTTCCTTCCTGCCAGTGGTACAGGGATGCAGACTTGTCACCTTTCGGTGAAATTCACCGTTTTGAATTCAAAATAGTCATTTATGTGATTCGTGTAGATCCGGTGAGTTTTTTTTTAATTGTTTGGGGGGTCTTTTTACAGTACCTGTAGTACCAACTCAATTCTGTACCCGCTCGAAGTCACCCGCTTTCAAACGCTCCAGTGTGTTTTTGTGTGCGCGCTCTGGTTTTGAAAAGTTTCTATTTACAATGTGTTTTGCAGCATTGAGTATTGTATCCAATCACAGGCCAGGGCTCGCAAAATTTCTAAATCCCTGGTAGCTCTTCGGACAGGTACTCTTCAGATTTTGGTAGCCCGAAAATTAATTTAACTCACCCAAATAAAAAAAATACCTTTTTTTAAATATAGAAAATCAGATAGGAGTTTAAATGTCAATCAAAAATATTTTCAATACACAAATATCAACAAATATGAAGGAAGGAATTTTATTTCACTATTTACAGGGTATCTGCAGAATTTTTACAAAATAAATTTAAGGCAATGTATGACCCATTTTAAAGAGCAGGTCATATGGGTTTTTGAAAAATATCTCTTTTGCAGTATATAACGTAGCTATCCTTAAATGAAAACATTCTGCAAAGTTGTTAATCAAAAAAGTGCATGATAAATAAAGATATTGTCTCTCAAAAGGGAGAGTCGATTCTGAATCATCTTAACGAGTCGTCATATTTTCGAATCTTTTGCCTGTTACCGGTATACATCACTGGGTAACACATTTGCATAATCCCCGCCTGCTCGCGAGTCTGACCTGCCCACAAACACTTCCGCTAGTTAGTGTGTTTGCATCATGTCGAGAAGAGCTTTGTGTTCAGGGATACCACAGTAATACAATTTGAACATTTTGTTGTGTGCTCATCATTTTACGGAGGACTTCTCTAATCTTG
>NW_015512133.1:2587-2887 GCF_001515645.1 Sinocyclocheilus grahami | reverse complement strand
GTCCACTCTGCTGTTATGCCAAGGACTTTTTTGCTCATGTGAAGATGATGATCTTTTAAAGCACTGCTGTTGATGTGCCCTTTTTTAGGCAATATTTGAAAAATTTAGTTTTTAAATTAAATCTTTAAAATTTTCTCTAAATATTTAATGCATTATTTAATTATTTTACCATTAATAATTAACTTAATTTGTAGTTAACTAGTTAAGTTTTTAAATAATTAACCCTACTAGGCCGTTGGTGTCTGGGCTTATTTCTTTTTAAATTACATGAGACTTTGTGACTTTCTGCACTTGCTATAC
>NW_015512133.1:1494-2577 GCF_001515645.1 Sinocyclocheilus grahami | reverse complement strand
TTCATGTCATTTTCATCTTAAGTCTTTGTTTTCCACCAGGAGACATTTTTTTCATGTCTTCATGAATGAAAGTGAACATTTAAAGTCAATTTTAGCAGAGTTAAAAAAATTAAATAAAGGCTTTTTCACCCATGATGAGTTTGCATCCCTGGTGGTACTTTGCTGATGGTTTCAGTGGTTCTTAACACATTTTTCTTGTGTTTTTCCACAATCCCTTTCATTCTCCCAGAATCTACTTTAGCGGAGAAGCCATTATCAAACTCTGGTTATTCTCAGCCTTTGTCCATAAACCCCTCCAGCACATCCAGCTCCTCCTCGTCCTCCACAGTGCCTGTGTCTCCTGCCCTGCAAGCTTCAGCCTCCACTCTGCTCCAGGACCCAGCACTCCTTCGGCAGCTGCTGCCTGCGCTCCAGGCCACCCTGCAGATGAATCATGGCAATGTAGACATGGGCAAAATTAATGAAGGTATTAATGAAGGAATGGCTACGCAGTGCTTCTCACAGGGTTTTGAGAGACTATTGGGAGTAGACAGTGTAGTCGGGTCTTGTAAGAAAATGTTGTACATTTAGATGTTAAATGCATCAATCTGGTGCACTTTGAGTGTTCAAAATTAAGAGCTCCAACCCATTTTCAGTATCCAAATTAAATAGTAAATTGCTTTGATTTGTACATGGATTTAAAATGGACTAAAACATTTTTTTAGTTGTGATAGTGTCTTAGTCTACATTACATTCACATTGTTTTTTTTAGGAGGTCAAACAATTAGAATATAATAGAATATAGATTATAAGTGACTTACATTTGGGAATACAACGTGCATTTTAGTTATTGTTATTATTATTTTCTGTGCAAATGCACTCTCCTACAAAATCACCCCAATCATTCTTGTCATCTTGAACCTCTTAAAACAATGTTTTCTTTGTGCATTTCTTTAAAGTTAAGAGATCAGATCTTTTTTTCCAGTCTTGTAACTTTTCATGCTGCTTACACTGTCATTTTTCTGTGTCATTTCCTATTGATCATGAATCATGTGATTCAAGCATAAATTATACAGAGGTAGGCCTGGGTACAGATTTTTTTTT
>NW_015512133.1:0-918 GCF_001515645.1 Sinocyclocheilus grahami | reverse complement strand
ATTTATTTTTGCCACAAAGAAATAGTTAAAAATAGGGATAAATAAAAGCACCACTTCAGACACATCGGCCAAACAGAAAAACCATTGGCCAATGATTATAATATAAATAAAATCCAAATATCTATCTATATATTGGTATTGGTGGTATATCGATTGGCCACTACCCTAGCCTAGACTCTTCAATTAATTTCCTTGATTTGTTCTTTAATGATCAGTTTGGTGCATTCTTTTGAGTTATCTTCACTAGTTTAATGATCAAACACTTTTGTAGTGGTGGGATGCTGCCATAGAATCTCCAAAATTGTGTTCGAATGCGTTCTTAAATGATGACATCAACCTGGGACATGATATAGCTAAAATGTTGTACTCTAGCTGTTTGCCACCTTGACAACTGCTTTTTGCGAAATATTTGCCATCTTCTCTCCACATGGTGAAAATACAGTGAGCCGACAAGGCTTGATTTTCACCAATAGAGCCTTTTTCAGATTGCTTTCAGTGTATAGGACTGCTATGACTGTATGTGTGTCTTTTTCTGTCTTCGTCTTCCTCCAAGTCCTCACAGCCGCTGTCACACAAGCTTCCTTACAGTCTATGCTTCATAAGCTTCTCACTGCTGGACCGTCCGCTTTCAACGTCACTACTCTGCTTTCCCAAGCTGCTCAGCTTTCCACACAAGGTACGACTAAAGTCCCAGTCACTTCACACCTCTCCTAACTGATGTTGTGCTTCAATGCCACTAATCCACAATATCACAAATATGTGATATTTCCTAAATGTTAATTTAGCCAAGTAGGATTTAGTATATTTGGTATGTTGATGTATTGTTGCAAATAAGCTTATTTACTGGATTGCATATATCATTTCTATAACTCTGTTTCTAATGAACAGCTCAACAGTCCGGTCAGTCACCCATGTCAT
>NW_015512132.1:9005-9349 GCF_001515645.1 Sinocyclocheilus grahami | reverse complement strand
ATTTGAAAAAGTAACACAGATATTTCCTTCTAAATTAAAAAAATATTGCGTTACTTTACTAGTTACTTAAAAAAAGGAATCTGATTACGTAACTTCCATTACTTGTAATGCGTTACCCCCAACAATGTCAGTTAGCTAGAGTTTCATGACTTAGATATTTTCCCACATAAATTAGTTTAAAAACAATAATTGGTGAACTCTCACTAAGTGCTCACTAAGGGTGTAATGATTAGAGAGTTGGACTTGTAACCCGAAGATTGCAGGTTGAAGTCTTAGGTCTGGCAGGAATTGCCGGTTAAGGAAGTGTATGTACAGCGCTCTCTTCCACCTTCAATACCACGACT
>NW_015512132.1:6408-7551 GCF_001515645.1 Sinocyclocheilus grahami | reverse complement strand
TGTCCTAAATCTGGGCGAAATTGCCCAGTATTTCTCGAAAATGGCAATGTTTCCAGTTTTTGATGTCGCTTATTATATCGTGTCAATACTCTACCTCAAATATGAACCAGGTAAGTAGAATTGTTCTTTAGGGATGACAGAAGAATATTGCACTTGAGATTTATTTGGGTCCAATTTAAATGACTTATGTATTTATTATGCTTTGCATTTGCGCGTGGTTCGATGCATTGAACACCGCGTTAAATATGAAATAATTCATTCTCAAGCCATACAATAATTATTATTGTTTTCAATAAGTGTTATGTAATTTAGTTCACTTTCACATAATAGTAACCTATGCAGAACAGTCCTATAGCCTACGTGCGTATTTTAATAATGTATTAATGTCTCTACGTAGCCTATCATTCAGCATTTTCTTTATTTTTGGGGGTGGGACGAGTTGTCCCCCTCTTGAAGACCCTCCTCGAAACACGATAGAGTGCGTGCACATTCCACTGCGAGTCTCTTTGCAATAAATAGAAGCGCCCTAAATAGACAGCAGCAGAGGAGAGGACACAACGAAGCCCAGTAAATTTGTTAAGCAAATGTATGTAGCTTAGGACTTGCTTCCATTTAACGAGTCACATTTGAAACATGTCCAAGTCGTATTTCAGAATTATTGTGACATTATAGTTTCCTGACAACTAAGCACACTTTCTCTCCGACATATTCATTTCTGTAATAAATCTGGACGCTTTGGACTTTGTAATGTATATTATTCTCAATGATGATTCTCTACCTGACACTATATAATCCTACTTTTAAATGTATTATTATTAGTAGTAGTAGTAGTATTTATTTTTATTTTTTTTCGTAGGCCTAAATCACCTTTTATTATTGTAATGATAATTACAAAGATAAGTTTGTTATGCTAAAAAGGAGCTTTTTGACATTAAAATGATGAGAATTAATTATTTGCATTACATTTGCGATCATGAAATAGTTTGGCATTATGGCAATGAGAATGAGATTTTATATTATTTACTTTATTTATTATTATTATTGGCATTACGGTAATTAAATGACTTGTTTGGGAATGTAATGCATGAATTGGGGGTCAAATGTTCTATTACTATTATTATAAAATTGTAACAATACAAAATT
>NW_015512132.1:4406-6009 GCF_001515645.1 Sinocyclocheilus grahami | reverse complement strand
CCAAGCTACACCTGTTCTGTAAGATGTGTTCATCCCTGGAGATTTGTGGACCTCTAGATATACAACATCTCTTAGTGGAGTCAGAAATCATGTGGTCCTCCTAACACTGCTTTAGAGAGTGTTTTTGATGTTCACTGTAAAACAATGTGTGTGCGTGTCTGTATGTATGCATGTATGTGTGTACATATATATACAATTTTAATGGTAAAAGTAAATGCTACTGTAAAACTTAATTTAATGGCATATTCCCTTACTACTGTATATATTGTGAAAAACTGATCTAATGGGGCGTTTCATGTAATTTTACAGTAAAATACTGTTAAATGTACTGCTTTGTATAGTTCTCTTGTCATTTACAGTAAAAAAAATTCCCAGAATTCTAATGTCTTATCTGTTACGTACATTAGGGTTATGTTACATTTTTATGTTGTTAATGTTCATTGAATTATTTTAGTGTCGTGTGTTACTGTAATGGTGATTTGTGTTACTGTATGACACAGTGTGCATTTCCTTTATTAGTATTTACCTCAGCTTGTAGAAAAACTTGTGATGAACTTCGATTCCTCATGTGGCTGTCTCTTCACTGGGTTTTTAAAGGTGGTTGTCAGTATATTATAAAGTTCAATCTGAAAACGTAAAATGTTAGTACCGTATTTTAATAGTAAAATGTGGTATGAATTAATGTAAATGTCAAATTCTGGAAACTACAGCTGCCGTTTTTTTTTCTCCCCACCCTCAAAAAAAGTATAATAAGCGTACATTAGAAAAGTTGTGGTCAAATGATCAGTCAAGTCTTTTCAATTAAATATTTCAATATTTCATCCGATTTTTAGGTTTAGTTAACTGCTCAGTGGAGAGGAATATTTTCAGTAAATAACGATGTAAACTGTGGTCTGTTCACACGAAGCTTGGTAAACAAGTCATGAGGACCACTTTTATGAAGTTTCTCTTTTTGTGTTGCAAGAACTGAATTTCCCATTTTAAATTATAATCATGGGACATTCAGATTTTTGGAACTTGTTGTGTATTATTAAATGTATACATGCAAAGGTTAAGTGTTTAAAGTGAAGGTGTTCTGTGTTGGTCTGTGTTAATCAGGTGCTGTGGAAGTGTCCCGTAAAAGCCCAGTGGCCTCATGGCTTTGTGCAATGCTCTACTGCTTTGGAAGCTACATACTAGCAGACATCATGCTTGGTGTGTCTCCCATTGACTATTTCCATAACAACAGTCACATCCTCCTGGCTTCAGCTGTGTGGTGAGGATCTTTAAATGGTTCAGTGCTTGTACACTTTGCATATGACACCGAAGTCACTTCAAAGATCACTTTAAGATAAATCTGGATATAAAATCTGAAAATTCTATTTTTGTTTGTAACATGATAATTTCAACAGTTTTTCTTGCACCATATAATCAGTTCATAACATAATTTTATTATAATTTCATAACTCATTGTAATAAGTTATCTTATAGTATTAAATCACAATGTGTATAGTTTTGTTTATATATATATTTTTCTATTTTTTTTGCTGGAAATGTAATATATTTTATTTTAAAGGGATCATATGATGCGATTTCAAGCTTTCCTTTCTCTTTGGAGTGTTAC
>NW_015512132.1:0-1225 GCF_001515645.1 Sinocyclocheilus grahami | reverse complement strand
AGCATTTTTTAGAGTGTAAAAACCATGGTAAAATCTCAAGGAAACCATAGTCTTCCGGGATTGTTTTTGTCGTTTTCAGTAATTTGTTGTTATTCAGTATCATTGGTTTATTGCGTGACTGTAAAACAGTAAGCCTTGGATGTGTTGCCACCTTGTGGGCAAACTTACTAGTGCAAAAAAAAAAAAAACACAAAAGTGCATGTGCGAACTCAGCGTACAGGCGATTAAAAAAAATTTAAAATCACACTGCATGCTAACAGTATGTGCGTACTGGGCTGAAAATGAAATCTGCGGCACTCAGACCATAAACTGCAGTATACTTTTGACTTTAGCAGCCCAATAGCAGTGGCCAATAACAATGCCCATTTTGACTTTTTGCACAAGCAATCAAATCTAAACTATTCAGAAACGGTAATAGCCGAGACATTTCCAACTTCATTTCTCAAGAATATTTACTATTCTTCATACAGGCGTTTATGACGGCCCGTCACTCTCACGGATCACCCGTCGCCCTCATCGAGTCTTGGCTGTGCCACCTGCTATTCGGTTCACCGCTTGGTATTGAAGATGCCCATGATCCCCCCCACGCCGCCCCAGCCGCTGCGCCCCTCTCGCCCGCCAAAACCAAGGAGGAACTGAGTGAAGGAACCCGCAAGAGGAAGCCCAAGAAAGAGTAGAGTTACAACAAAATCATCAACCCAACCTGTGATATGACAGAGCGGCCCGGCTCTGCTTGAGAAAGGAGGGAATTTTATCTTAAACCAATGCAAGTTTCTCTTTCAGTGGTGCTTTTAATGACAGACATGCCATATAGAGACTCTGTAAATAGCTTGCCCCCTCTTTGCCAACATCCATGTCTTTATTTTTCGTAATGTTTTCCATCATTCAAGCCCCATGCATCTGATGATGTGCAGCGTGTCATGAACAGGTGAATGAACGAAAGGCAGTGTGATGAGAACCTGCCTCTAGCCGTTTGAGTTCATACGTCACTGAAGGGTCCATCCAAATAACTTGAGACTCGTCGTCCACCGCTGGTTGACCCGACTTCCACAGAACACTGCTGCTTTTTAAATCCAGTTGAATTGGGGGGGAAACCAATACATTTTCCAAAAAAAAAAAAATTAAAATTAATAAATTTTTTCAGCCAAAATCAGTCGTTTCAAATTCTTCCAAATTTTGTGTCTTCAGTGATATGGAGAAAAAAAAATTGCCTTCTATTAAACAA